>NW_012053934.1:0-776 GCF_000956235.1 Wasmannia auropunctata | reverse complement strand
CACGCACGCACGCACGCACGCACGCACGCACGCACACAACAACACACAACACACACACACAACACACACACACACACACACACACACACACACACACACGCATAGAATATCTCAAAAATTATCCAAAGTACCTTTTGTACGTATTTTAAAAAGCTTGTTGTTGAGTAGCGGATGGTGCTACCTTCCACGGAAGCCCCCTGGGAGAATGCTTCGGGGGAACGTGGACGAAAAAAATGAACGCTTTTTTCTGAATTGCGTATTTATTTGCACTCAACGGCCGGTCGTACGGCTTTCTTGCACAAAACGTCTTTACAATGTCGCGCGTAAGCGTGTGCTCGCTAGTACGCGTATCTGATCGAGTCGACGAAATATATTTCGCGCTCGGATAATAACGAGTCGCACGTGGCTGTTATCGCGATCACGATCGATCCTGTTCTTGCCGGAATCAATGGCGATGCCGGTAGCGCCGCATGCGCGAAAGGGGGCCGACGGGGCCCGAAATTAGCCGAATACAATAGCGCGGACGCCTCGCGGAAAATTCCTACGCCGGAGCGAGCAAGTCCCTTCACGGGAAGGATATTAACGAAACGCGGTCAAAAAGCGTATCGAACACCTGTATTTCCGGTCCGGTTGAGGTACAAATGATTTGGAAAGTGGTACAAACGGGCGCTACTCAAGCTCTTTCGAACGACGCGTGTCGCTTTCGAATATTTCAAAGATTGTCCAAAGTACCTCTTGTACGTATTTTGGAAAGCCTATATTTCCGGTCCGGTTGG
>NW_012053933.1:0-326 GCF_000956235.1 Wasmannia auropunctata | reverse complement strand
GACGTATTGATGACAAAAAAGATCATCCGTAGTCAACAATCGATAGAAAAGTCATTTTGTTGCATGATAACGCTCGACCGCATGTCGCGAAAAGCGTGAAGCAGGCACTTCGAGAGCTTGAATGGAAAGCTCTGCCGCACCCAGCGTACTCTCCAGACTTGGCATCGTCGGATTACCATCTCTTCCGATCGATGCAACACGCACTTACGGACACACACTTCTCCAGTTACAACGAAGTCCAAAAATGGGTGGATGAATGGATCGCCTCGAAAGACACCGCGTTCTACCGTCGTGGGAATGCCCTGTTGCCGGAGAGATGGGAAAAA
>NW_012053932.1:0-362 GCF_000956235.1 Wasmannia auropunctata | reverse complement strand
TAACGATTAAAATTTTTGTAATGATCATTAGTCGGATAAAACTAAAGTACAATGTTAAAATGTAAATATCTAATAAATAATAGTCTATAACAATAATATATGAATCCAAATCTAAAAACTATAAGTAGAAAGTGAATAAATTATTAAAATCCTAATCTGAATCCAGGAGTCCGCGTATTCCTCTATAATAATTTATAACAACTACATAATTTAAATTTAAATTATATATAATTTATATTAGGTGTTAAACTTAATTCCTGCCGCTCGCTATTAAAGGGTGCTGGCTCCAACGCTGGCGAGTTTCGACGATGAAGTCATATGTCTTTTGTAGTTTAGACATCGCTGAAAGTGATTCAATCCTC
>NW_012053931.1:9145-9506 GCF_000956235.1 Wasmannia auropunctata | reverse complement strand
TACTACAGCCTATTGTCTCTTCTTACACGATCGCGTGATTGAATATTGTCCATTATCCAACGTTGTGCGCAAAATCACATAAATTGTCACGTCTGCAAATATTCTCATCCGAGATAAAAACTGCGACAATTCGCGAGGAGGACACAGTTTCGATAGATTACTCGTCATGATTGTACCAACGTTTGTAGATCTGCAAGGATTCACCGTTGGGAAGAGATTTATCGTAAAAGAAGTGGCGGTCCTGAGAAGAGGTACAGTTCTGTCGCATTACATTTTTGCGAGTCCCGTGCCATGGAATTCTTTAACAAAATTCGACAAGTCGGGCGCTTCTTGGTTGATTGCTTATCACAATGGATTGAGA
>NW_012053931.1:0-1947 GCF_000956235.1 Wasmannia auropunctata | reverse complement strand
TATTCACTTTCTACTTATAGTTTTTAGATTTGGATTCATATATTATTGTTATAGACTATTATTTATTAGATATTTACATTTTAACATTGTACTTTAGTTTTATCCGACTAATGATCATTACAAAAATTTTAATCGTTACTTGCCGCATAGAACCTGGGTGATCTGCAAACAAGATTATCGGCAACAATTGCAATATGTCCACTTAATTTTTACGGATTTGGATTTTAAGATTGTTTTTTCGAATTTATTTATAGAAGTAATTTTTCACATTACTTAAAATTTTAACTAGCGTTTAGACATATTATTTTGGTGCGTTTTATTAAACGTATAATCAAAGATAAAATCTGTTTTTTCACAAAAAAACTTCTTGCAGATTTACAAGATATTCATTTAACGTCAGTAATGTATAATACATCAATTCAGTAATGTAAAATAAAAATTTTTGGTTTTGACTACGAACATACAACTACTCTCAAAACGGAATAATAATCGGTGCGTGGTTCAAAAGCCGTATAAAAGCGAATTGTATAAAACTCGGAAAAATTATCATTAACCGCAAGATCTCGCACGATCACCGAAAATATCAATATCAATATTTTAATTTATTTATTCATCGAAGAGAAAATCTAATGCACGTAGCAAAAAAGTGCTTGATAGTTCGGTTTTCAGAAACAGGTATGGATGATTTCTCATGCGATACAGACACAAATGATCCCTACAATAAATAGCGTTAGACGCAAATAAAAAGCAAATGAACCGTTCTACCGTTTTTTTGCGTTGGCCTTGCGTTATTAATAAAAGAAGCATACGTAGCATTTTTTTATGAAATCTATAATAATAAATATATTTTATTATAATAAATAAAAAATTTCGTCAATGAATAAATCTAACAAAATATTACTACTAATTAATATTAATAATATTAATATTTATAGTAATATTAATATTATTATATTTATAATTTACTATTATTATTTTTTTATTATCGAGGAGAGAGAGCGGAATACTCACTCATAATGATTTATCATTTTTAATGTAATTTGTATAGTAGCATAGTATAATATATTAATTAAATTAATTATACATATTAAATATTGTTTTTTTTTTATATTACTGTGTAACCGAGTAACAATACAGACGAGATTATTTTGCTTTTGTATACAAATAAAAGGATTGCTTATATAAGAAAAATTACAAGAAAATTCGTACTACTGCTCATTCAGTTTGACAATACAAATTTGGTAAACTCGCGCGAATGGTACCTTCAACATTATTGCGTTTTATGACAAAATAGTTTATATTTGTTATTTCTATTCTTTGTGGCATCTATGTATATCTATATAGTGTTGCATTTATCATTTAAATATCATTAGTTTTTATTGTAATATTTGAATAAGTTTTTTTGCCATACTGACTGAGCAGTATTGCTAATACCATAGACGTAGAGTACTATGCGTATGACTAATACATATTATTCTTTTGAAACAGGTTGAAGCTCGAGCAAACTATTCCATATACTATTAAATATATTATAGAGCTGTAAACTTGCAAATAACAAAATATTTATACCAAAAAAAATAATTTTAAATACGAATTAGAAATAATTATTAAATTTGCAGAGAGAGAATATTTTGTTTTTACTTTGTTTATACTTATGTACGTAAATATAAAGTTTACGCGCAAAAAGAGAAGTTTTTACATGTACAAATTTTGTTAATTAATCTTTTTTAAAGCAA
Organism: Wasmannia auropunctata; assembly: GCF_000956235.1. Lineage (NCBI taxonomy): Eukaryota > Metazoa > Arthropoda > Insecta > Hymenoptera > Formicidae > Wasmannia > Wasmannia auropunctata. The sequence continues at coordinate 211 of NW_012053931.1, read as the reverse complement.
TTTAAAAAACGTGGTACGTTAATACATTTCAATTTTAAAAACAATATCATGCAACCAATATCATGTTATTAATCATTATTCATATCTTTTTAAAATAAATTGTGAAATTCAGTTAAATTATTGATAATTATAATTAGATCGTCAATTAATGAAACGTATACTTGTTAATATTGAAATACAGATATTCTTACAAATTTTATATATCTACGTT
>NW_012053930.1:0-317 GCF_000956235.1 Wasmannia auropunctata | reverse complement strand
GCATTTCGAATGCCCAGGTATCTCATCTGGGCATTTGTATATTCAGATGGAATGATGATCGACGGTAATGTACGTGTTTGAGGGGACGGACTTTTGAAAGAATATAGAAGACTTCGTTCCACGGAATGGAGGTGAAAAGTACGTGTTGAACATATTTATAACCGTATCACACACTCTATTGGTGACAATTCGCGTAATAACGTCGGAGATTATAATACTGTAACCTTAGAAAGAGAGAGAGAGAGCAAAGAGGAATAATTTATACTAACACATTAGTACGCGACAAACATGCGGTGCGCAGTTTGCATGTAATTGGA
>NW_012053929.1:0-716 GCF_000956235.1 Wasmannia auropunctata | reverse complement strand
CTTGCATGCGTTAAACTGTTCACAGCTTGTAATTTCTATTAAATAAAAGTTCGTAATTCTTCTCACAAGAAGTCTCGATATCTAAGTTTTTTTTTGGAGGTTATGCTCCCCGGTTGGGGAACTTGTGTGCCTTCAACCCAATCCTTCTCGATATCTGAGTAAATTCCAACAGGTTATGTCCGCGTATATGACGTTACCTTCTTCTTCTTCTTCTATTCTTCTTCTTCTTCTTTTTGGGTGGCCCTGGTCCCCTGTACAGGGGTATACTTGGCCAGTCTTTCTATTTTAGGTGAGTGAGTACTGAATCACGATAAATGAGTACCAAAACTTGATAAATGAGTGCCAAACGGACGCAGAGAACTGTTAATCGAATGATGCAATACCAAAAAGTTTCTTCTTCTATTAAAGGCTTCCGTTTCCACCAGAAACGATACAGCCTGTGCTTAAGATTGAGTAACAAGAAACTTGTGCGACAATAGATGATGCAACACTAACAGAATACTGACAATGAGCCACAGACGTCCACCCATGCGTCCACCTCAGTCCGTGGCTCACAACGGAAGTCGGAACCATATGACCAAGAGTGGCAAGGAGTGCGAGAGAGAAAGGTATACGAGCGATACCACGTGATACTTCGTCCTCTCTGTCTGTTGAATGATCGACGCATGCGCAGAGAGGACGAACATTACTCGTCTACCTTTCTCTCTCGCACACAT
>NW_012053928.1:0-445 GCF_000956235.1 Wasmannia auropunctata | reverse complement strand
AGGTAAAGATAGTATAGATCATTATGTGAGGGAATGTCAGGAAACAAAAGAATGGTTTGTAGAGCTGGGGAAAGATGAAGAGGAAAGAGTAAATAGGATAAGATCAAAAATTTTGGATGAAACAAAAGGAAAAATATTAAAGAAATTATGGAAAGGAAGAGAGAAACAGATAAGAGTAAGAGAGAAAGAGAGAAATGAAGAAAAAAAGTGCAAGGAAATAGGTTAAGAATAGGAATGAAGAAGGAGAGGAAAGTGAAATAGGAAAGAGAGTGTAAAGTAAAAGAGTAAGTGAAGAATAGGTATAGGTAGATAGAGGTAAAGGATAGGAGGATGAAATAGAAATAGTGTAACGAAAAGAAGGACTGTGAGCTCGAAGTGCCGAGCAGTAATCTTAAGAAAAAAGTCTGTGATAGTTACATAGTCGTATAGGATAAGTTTAGTGAGA
>NW_012053927.1:0-375 GCF_000956235.1 Wasmannia auropunctata | reverse complement strand
ACCTCACTCTAAAACACCTTAATACACCGTGAAACGTTCTGATACAGTAAAAATAATAAAATATCATTACTTTAATTAATTAAATAATTAATTTACTTTTTAAAATACGTACATATAATAACGTACATATAATAAATGAAATGAGTAATATGAGTTATTTAGTAAAAATGGGAGTACTAGGGGGGGATGAAGTGAAGGCATTGGTAAAACTAAGATGTGGAAATCTAGAATAGGAAAATAAATACTGGTTGGAAGAGAAAGATAGGAGATGTTTATTTTGTGAGCAAGGTAAAGATAGTATAGATCATTATGTGAGGGAATGTCAGGAAACAAAAGAATGGTTTATAGAGCTGGGGAAAGATGAAGAGGAAAGAG
>NW_012053926.1:0-377 GCF_000956235.1 Wasmannia auropunctata | reverse complement strand
GTATACGCCTACACAAACCCCCAAGCACCTTATACACTCATACTCATCTCTACCTACGCTATTCGTGCATACACTTTCCACCCCCCTCCCACCCACTACAAAGTCTTAATACATCCCATTTCGTCCCTTTATGACCTACTACACTTACACTCACCCACATGTATCACTTTCATCCCACCCCCACTCCTACCCTCATACCCACCCCCACCTCACTCTAAAACACCTTAATACACCGTGAAACGTTCTGATACAGTAAAAATAATAAAATATCATTACTTTAATTAATTAAATAATTAATTTACTTTTTAAAATACGTACATATAATAACGTACATATAATAAATGAAATGAGTAATATGAGTTATTTAGTAAAAATGG
>NW_012053925.1:0-670 GCF_000956235.1 Wasmannia auropunctata | reverse complement strand
GCGCGGCGGCGGCGGCGAACGCGAGCGGCGGCGGCGGCGGCGGCGGCGGCAGCGGCGGCAAGCGCGAGCGCGAACGCGAGCGCGGTTCCTCTTTCCCCGCGGACCCCGCATCTACGACGCGGTTCCCCGTCCCCGCGCATCCCGCACCCACAACGCGGTTCCCCGCCCCGCGCATCCCGCACCTACGACGCGGTTCCCCGCCCCGCGCATCCCGCACCCGCGGTCAGGCCAGCTGATCGAGCGGCTTTCCGCGGCTTCCCCTTCCCCGCGGACCCCGCATCAGACCGTGAACGTTCTGAGCGGTTTCCCCCTCCCCGCGGCTTTCCCCGCGGATCCTCCTCCTCGCGGACCCCCCCGCGGAGCCCCCTGCCCCTCACCCTCCCTCGGAGCTTCCTAGTTAGAACCGGCCTTATACATCTACTTAAAAGTGTTTTTTTTTTTCTAAGTTGAATATTAAGAGAGATATTTCAAGTTTTATGTCAAAATGGGGGAAAATATATGTAAGAAACGTCGTTCCGGTGTCCGGGTGTAAATCGACTTTCACTCGTATACGCCTACACAAACCCCCAAGCACCTTATACACTCATACTCATCTCTACCTACGCTATTCGTGCATACACTTTCCACCCCCCTCCCACCCACTACAAAGTCTTAATACATCCCATTTCGT
>NW_012053924.1:0-334 GCF_000956235.1 Wasmannia auropunctata | reverse complement strand
TGTTGCAGATGGCAACGGATATGCAGATTACTTATATACCTTAACTTTTTTAATTATATAATATAACTATAATTTTTAAATAAAAACATTTTTTAATTTTAATTATCTATTTTCTTCTCCACCTCTTCCTCTTCGTGAGCGATAACGGGTGGGACCGCGAGCGATAACGGGTGGAGCCCGTGCGCAACGGCGGCGAACGCGACGAGCGCGAACGCGGCGGCGGCGGCGGCGAACGCGAGCAGCGGCGGCGGCGGCGGCGGCGGCAGCGGCGGCAAGCGCGAGCGCGAACGCGAGCGCGGTTCCCCTTTCCCCGCGGATCCCGCATCTACGACGA
>NW_012053923.1:0-620 GCF_000956235.1 Wasmannia auropunctata | reverse complement strand
TTTCAGGCTGAAAAGCGTCGACAATTCCTGGTAAGTACGAAAGCAATTACTCTCAGATAACATCAACGTTTTTACTATCGGGTAAAGACAATGTTCTTTTTCTTTCAGCGCGACCTTCTGAGTAGCGATGATGACGACGAGGAAGACGATGATGATAACGAAGTGATGTCGAGGACGCCTCCGCGGGTAAACCCGCAGATGGAGGCGTCGTGGGATGCGAGGGCGAACCCACCTGTGAGCCCGCAGGAGGGTCCACGGGAGAGCCCGCGCGATACGTCAGGGGACAGCGGCGTGAGGAGCTTGCAAGAGAGCTCGCGGGAGGAGGCGAGCTCGCGAGAGAGAGCAGTTGCCTGCGACAACTAGGGTAAGTTTTTTTACATAGCTATCTTCCTTTTTTCATTCTATCTCTTTTTTACACAATTTTTTAAATATACGCCTCCTTTGTCTGTTGCAGATGGCAACGGATATGCAGATTACTTATATACCTTAACTTTTTTAATCATATAATATAACTATAATTTTTAAATAAAAACATTTTTAATTTTAATTATCTATTTTCTTCTCCACCTCTTCCTCTTCGTGAGCGATAACGGGTGGGACCGCGAGCGATAACGGGTGGA
>NW_012053922.1:0-368 GCF_000956235.1 Wasmannia auropunctata | reverse complement strand
ACAATTTTACGGGACCACAACAGATTTGACGAAGATTTATACTGTTACGAACATAATGGGCGGAAATCAGATTGCGTATATACGACACGGATTTGGGAGTGTTTTATGTTGGATGTTGATGAGAGGGATGATGTGTGGATGGCTGGTATACATCAGAGGATTCAGGCTGAAAAGCGTCGACAATTCCTGGTAAGTACGAAAGCAATTACTCTCAGATAACATCAACGTTTTTACTATCGGGTAAAGACAATGTTCTTTTTCTTTCAGCGCGACCTTCTGAGTAGCGATGATGACGACGAGGAAGACGATGATGATAACGAAGTGATGTCGAGGACGCCTCCGCGGGTAAACCCGCAGATGGAGGCGTC
>NW_012053921.1:0-441 GCF_000956235.1 Wasmannia auropunctata | reverse complement strand
TACCGTTGTATGGAGATGCGACAATGTTAATATGTTGTGGTAAGTATCTAGATGCTTTGTCCATACAACATTATCGCGACATGGAGATGTAGTGGTAAGTATAACATGTACCTAGATACTTGCACATTGAAATGTAGAAGTAATTTTAACTTGTGTCTGAATGCTAGCGCATTTGATTTTTATCTTACTCGGGTACGAACATCTCTGACTACATTTTGAGTTTTAGTGTCAGTTCAACATGCATCGACTACGTTTAACTGAGTGCATGCCAACGTTGGCAATACTTCTCCGCGAACGCGAAATTGGTAACAAAACAATTTTACGGGACCACAACAGATTTGACGAAGATTTATACTGTTACGAACATAATGGACGGAAATCAGATTGCGTATATACGACACGGATTTGGGAGTGTCTTATGTTGGATGCTGAATGAGAGGG
>NW_012053920.1:0-377 GCF_000956235.1 Wasmannia auropunctata | reverse complement strand
TATCATTTACCGTTGTATGGAGATGCGACAATGTTAATATGTTGTGGTAAGTATCTAAATGCTTTGTCCATACAACATTATCGCGACATGGAGATGTAGTGGTAAGTATAACATGTACCTAGATACTTGCACATTGAGATGTAGAAGTAATTTTAACTTGTGTCTGAATGCTAGCGCATTTGATTTTTATCTTACTCGGGTATGAACATCTCTGACTGCATTTTGAGTTTTAGTGTCAATTCAACATGCATCGACTACGTTTAACTGAGTGCATGCCAACGTTGGCAATACTTCTCCGCGAACGCGAAATTGGTAACAAAACAATTTTACGGGACCACAACAGATTTGACGAAGATTTATACTGTTACGAACATAAT
>NW_012053919.1:0-367 GCF_000956235.1 Wasmannia auropunctata | reverse complement strand
TTCTTTACGATCCGCTCGTCCGTTCGATCCCGGACGAGCCCCCAAAATGTTACGCCCGGGGCGGTGAATGTCGCGTTCACGCACTCGCTCGCGTAACGTACGCGCTTCCGCACTCGCGTTCGCGCACGCGCACCGGAAGGCCGCGGGAGGAATAAAAGGAACACCAAATTAAGAAAACAAGGAACACGCTTTATTGTAATAACTGCGAACAAATAACGCAGCGAATAGATAGAGCAAAGTAAAGCATGTCCGAACGAGTCGACGGCTCGTCTCCAAAATCTAATATGTCATCCGTTTGACAGATGACAACGCGTCGTTAGGGAAACATCCGACAGCTGGACCGGCTCGCTGGTACATCGAACGACGA
>NW_012053918.1:0-485 GCF_000956235.1 Wasmannia auropunctata | reverse complement strand
TTCGAACGCGGCCTGTTGTTGCTGTCGCAGCGCGCGCTCCTCCCGTATCTCACGTAATTCCTCCAGCGTAGAGCGGAGGACCTCCGTCAGAGTCGGTGTCTCTTCGCCTCCCGCCGTTCGCTCGCATGCCCTCTTTCTCGTCGTCGCCATCACTTCACAACAATGTTTACTGATCGTTCTTTACGATCCGCTCGTCCGTTCGATCCCGGACGAGCCCCCAAAATGTTACGCCCGGGGCGGTGAATGTCGCGTTCACGCACTCGCTCGCGTAACGTACGCGCTTCCGCACTCGCGTTCGCGCACGCGCACCGGAAGGCCGCGGGAGGAATAAAAGGAACACCAAATTAAGAAAACAAGGAACACGCTTTATTGTAATAACTGCGAACAAATAACGCAGCGAATAGATAGAGCAAAGTAAAGCATGTCCGAACGAGTCGACGGCTCGTCTCCAAATCTAATATGTCATCCGTTTGACAGATGACAAA
>NW_012053917.1:0-338 GCF_000956235.1 Wasmannia auropunctata | reverse complement strand
CTTTGCGCCGCCGCTATCAGAACGTTACCGAGGTAGAGCCACGCGAACCGGAAGAATGGTCTGACCGAATGAGAGCCATACAGTCGTTATACGCGTGGGTTAGAGAGAATTTGGAGCAGGCTTACCAAAAACAGTCAGCTTATTATAATTTAAAGAAGAGAGATAAGACTTTTCGAGTAGGAGAGTTGGTCTTGAGGCGACAGCACACATTATCGTCAGCAGCACAAAATATTGCTGCCAAACTATCGCCGAAGTTTCAGGGTCCGTATCGAATTGCGAGAGTTGTTTCGCCCGTGGTGTACGAGCTCGCTGCGCTAGATCACACGCCCGCGGGTAGA
>NW_012053916.1:0-470 GCF_000956235.1 Wasmannia auropunctata | reverse complement strand
CCTTGAGAGCCGCGAACGGGAAGAACATTAAAGAGACTCTAGAAGACCTCGTCCTATCGCGATGGGGAACCCCGAAATTCCTTTTGACCGATAACGGGACAGAGTTTATTAATCGAACGCTGCGGGATTTCGCGGGAGAGCACGGTATTACCCATACCACGGTACCGCCGTAGCACCCACAAGCGAATCCCGTGGAGCGGGTCAATCGAGTTCTAAAAACGATGATATTTCATACCTGGATCGAGACCAGAGGGAATGGGACGTACATTTGAATGGTTTCCGCTTCGCGCACAACACCGCCCACCATTCGTCTATCGGCGCGTCACCCGCGTTCCTAAACTTAGGTCGTGAGTTGGAGCCCACTCAGTCTTTGCGCCGCCGCTATCAGGACGTTACCGAGGTAGAGCCACGCGAACCGGAAGAATGGTCTGACCGAATAAGAGCCATACAGCCGTTATACGCGTGGGTTA
>NW_012053915.1:0-499 GCF_000956235.1 Wasmannia auropunctata | reverse complement strand
GCTAACAGTTGCCTATTATTGGCCGAACATGTTTAGGGATGCCGCGAAGTACGTGGGGGAATGCGATACGTGTCAGCGAATGAAAGTAGAGCAGGCCCAACCTGCCGGATTGATGGGACGTCGGGTGGTCGAGACTCCGTGGACGGTGGTTGCCGCGGATATCATGGGACCGTTGCCGCGTAGTAAAGCCGGTTTCATATACGTCATAGTGATCCAGGATTTATTTACCAAGTGGGTTGAATGTCGCGCCTTGAGAGCCGCGAACGGGAAGAACATTAAAGAGACTCTAGAAGACCTCGTCCTATCGCGATGGGGAACCCCGAAATTCCTTTTGACCGATAACGGGACAGAGTTTATTAATCGAACGCTGCGGGATTTCGCGGGAGAGCACGGTATTACCCATACCACGGTACCGCCGTAGCACCCACAAGCGAATCCCGTGGAGCGGGTCAATCGAGTTCTAAAAACGATGATATTTCATACCTGGATCGAGACCAGA
>NW_012053914.1:0-622 GCF_000956235.1 Wasmannia auropunctata | reverse complement strand
ATAAATATAGTATATTTAAATCGTATTTTAACAAAATATATCGTATATATATTATATATGTGTATACAATATATATCGTATTTTTATATTTATAAGCAAGCAGGAAAATAAAGATATCAATATATTGATTGCATCTATGTATATATTTTACAATCCATTGTAATATTTAAATCTATTGTAATTTCATAAATCCTTAATAAGAGTAGATTTTGGACATTTGGATACTGAGTTCTTTAATGTGACACGATATGAAAAATTAATTGTTTTTTCTTCTCATTTCTCGACAAAATTTGATTAAAATCCTGCATAAGCTTAACTTCTCGTTCTGCTGTGTCATTTACGACTTTAAGCGTTTTCACAATTTCGATATCAATTTCATATCAATTTCATTGAACAAGCTGCAATTACTTTTTTTAGAAAGTTTAAAAGAAAAATGTTTATTCGTCGATAGTTTTGAATTATAAAATTTTCATGCACTAATTAATTTCAAAAATATAAATCATAAATCTATACGAAAATAAAATTTAAAAGAATTTTAAATTGAGAGTTAATTGCATAATTCACTCAGATGTTTTTCTCTTTTTCTCTCTTTCTCCGAAGCACATTACGGAAATATTGCCAT
>NW_012053913.1:0-884 GCF_000956235.1 Wasmannia auropunctata | reverse complement strand
CGTCAGGTGATAGGTTAAGATACCCCAAAAAAGGTAATTTTTGAATATTTTTCGTTTTTTACTATTCATATATACCTAGCGCGATGACATTTTATGTCTATTTCAATCCTGTAAAAGCGTTTTTAAATCCGTTCAATCGTTTCGGTGTTATCCATTAGAATGCAAATGTCGGTAATTCCCGACCTTTCAGCATCCTCTTAAATGCTATGTGAAATATTCTAACAAAGCTATAATAAATATCTATCATTAATACATTAATTCACTTATAAAAATCAGGAATGAGAAACACGATTAAAAAGGAAAATCTTTTTTTATTTTCTATCGGACTATTTAAGCAGGAATAGCGAGATCACAATTGATCAGCAATTCTGAATATAAATCAATGCTTATATGCTATAAGCATCTTAAAATACTGCGAAAAACATGATATAAATCGATGTTAATTAGTTAATAAGCATGTCAAAATACCGATAAAAAAAATTACCACAACATATAAAATATTAAACTCTGAAGTATGAATCAAGGCGCAAACGGCCGCGAGCCCACTCTCAGTGTTGCCAGTATTTCTAGAAATAATGTCGCCTAATTCGTGACTTTAGGTAGCCCAAATCGCACAAATTTCCTAGATTCCTAGATTCCCTAGATTACTAAGCTGTAATTATAGGGATATATTCGAATTCCCACTCTCTTCTCAAGTATTATTTTATCTTAGTCAACATTAGATGAACGACAAAAATAAATATCTGGATGGGAACACTTGGGTGGAAATCCGAACGTATTCTAGAATCAATTTTACAAACGCAAGTTTATTTAATTGATCGATTAAATGTTATAAGACTAAAGTACACAGAAATAAATATATAATTTATAAGGAATAAAATTAA
>NW_012053912.1:0-469 GCF_000956235.1 Wasmannia auropunctata | reverse complement strand
AAACAAGCAGAATATTATTTAATTCTTATTAGAATATTTTTGTAAATTACATTATTAATATTTCGATCGCTACACAATAATCATCAATTATTGTTTTTCTTATTACTTTACATCTTTATATATACAGGGTGTCCCGTAATGACCGGACTAACGCTTAAGAGTAGATTCTTGAGATCATTTTAAGACAAAAGTTCCAATACCAAAATGTTGAGACTATAATAGTTTTTGAATTATAAGTGTTTAAAGTTAACTAATCAGATCGTCTAAAGTTGGCGCGCTCAGGTACGGCACACGCAACTCCTAAAAACAAAAGCTGACTTATCGCCCCCCCCCTTTTATTAATATCGATATCAGGATTACATATGTGAATATAAGATTAGTTTTATTGATATTTCTGCAAACACATTGCGCGATAACATTGTACAATAATATTTTCTTTTTTATAATAACATTTTTTGTCATTACATAA
>NW_012053911.1:0-1012 GCF_000956235.1 Wasmannia auropunctata | reverse complement strand
GTCGTATTATGCTAAATATATACACGTATATATAAGATCCTGTTTTTGTAATACATGTTATAACCGAAATATAGACCAGCGAGTCCGCTCATACCTTTCGTTTCTCGCGAATCGATGTATACGCGAAATAATCGCGCAAAAGACGTAAGCCGAAGTAAAAGGATGCTATATTAACCAGGCGGGCACGATGCGAACGATTGGGAGAGGAAGCCAAAACTTGTATAAGAAAGATCTGAGCCGCGTATCCCGTTTGGGGGCCGAGCCGAACGATCTGAGGCCCTCGTTCGAGCTAACCCGAGAGAACTAGAAGGAGAAGGCAACCCCCCGCGCCTTACAATGCAGCCTGATTTATGGCCCGGGCGCACATACATAGAGTTACACACGATATCATAATACCATTAATTCTTCGTCAAATTCCCCGCTGACTGAATCATACTGGCCGCGCAGTAAATCACGCGGGGCGACTAATGTGAGCGCGACCAGCGCGCTGGGCTGTTTTATCTTCTTTGAACCATGGGGGCAGGTGAATCTAGTCTTGGTCCCCGCTGAATTACTGTTACCCGTTCTGACCGCACCCCCGCACTGCTTTTCGTCCGTATTTCGAACCGCGAGCTCATTTCCGTGTACATACTCGGCCGATCGTAGATAGAGAGCACGAATCGCGACGTTTTGTGCCGACGGTTTTGATGCGTTTATGGAGCATTTATTCCGAGGTGTATTTATGTAATCACTATTCGACTACTTGACACGTTACTAACCGTCTTTGATTCTTTATCTCGTTCCTTATTTGTTTTCCCTTAGTACGTAATAAGAATAGTGATATAGTAATGTAACTTTATTACCTAATTTATATTTTGTTCAATTAGTCATATAGTATTTATTTAACTATTATACTCGACAAGAAAAATATTTTCTATATTTTTGCAGGAATAAAAATCAAAACAGAAAGCTGTTTTATAAACCATTTAAATTTTTTTATTAAAGTAATGTTAAATTTGATTGTCTATCTATT
>NW_012053910.1:0-1531 GCF_000956235.1 Wasmannia auropunctata | reverse complement strand
CTAGCCAATTAAATTTGATTTAGTTGATAATGATAGCCAGATAATGAAGTTAAACTGCTGTTCAAGTTAAAACTGATGTTAATGAAATAAATTATTAGTAATGTTACTTTGGTTTAAAATCAGTGGGCCGGACATATGCCATAGGGGATACACAAAATGATATGCGACCGTGTTCTGCACTTTATACGTGCGTAACACGGTCTCGTGGCGTAGAAGCGAGAGTACCGCCGCAGTTTATCGCAGGTACCGGTTTCCAGCCCTCGAGGTGTGGGGATTATGCAATTTAAAATGAGTTAATTGAAGTGCAATAAGTCGTTAAAACTCTCGAGCAAATTAATTAATATGAAAGAGAGAGAGAAGGATGGAGGGAGAGTGGGAAGGGAAGAGAGAGCCGGTTAGAATGGGGCAGAGCGCGCGACGCGGTCGCCCTGCCTTATCCTCGCCGCCCTCCTTGGTTTCATTCTTGCGACGCTATTACCCACCGACGTCGGCCATGTCCATGGCACGTTCTCTCAATGCTGGGAGCAGGGCGTCCGCACCGCCTGCAAAAGTGGTGGTAACGATGAGGTTGGAGGCAGAGGACGGCGCAGGTCGATGAGGAAAGCACGGTTAATGAAATAATGTACGCTCGAGGTAGCCCTCGAGTACGCGGCGCGCGCGGATTTAACTTTTGCGCGAAAATACTCGCGCACTGAGAAAGAGGGACAGAGAGGAAGGAAGAAAGAGAGAAAGCGAGAAAGAAAAGAGAGAAGTAATAGTGTAACTATTTTATCTGTAACTTATTACAGACAAAACTGTAAGTTATTAATATGTTATATTTTACATAATTTCGCAATGCAAAATTGATTTTTTTAATTTACTGGAGAGCTCTATAATATCTTTGCTAAATGTAAAATTTCAATACAAATTTAATAACTTTAGATTATTTTCATCTTTGCGTGCGGTTTGTAATATTTTTTACTGGTTATAACATTTGCTACTTGTTTCAATCCTTAAAAAAGATATTAATAATTTCACGGAAATGAAATTATCGTCTCGGGATACATTTATCTACTTGCTTCATATTTTCTGTGGAATTTTATATTTCATATATAAGGGTAGTAAATTAGGGTTGACACCCAGGCGGAAAGTGCCCTTAGTGCGTCTCCGGTCGGACGCGCCGCGCCGCCGCCGTTGTCAGCCGGCTTTATCGCGAAGGTGCAATTTATTGTAGAAATTATTCCTCGTCGCACGCACGCACGGAGACTGACAATTACATTTTTCTACCGTCTGACCGTGAGCCGTCCGTCCCTTCAACTGCCGCGCCATATACGCGGAATGCGCTTCTTCGTCGTGCTCATTTTGCTCCGCTCGCGGATCCGAGAAGCGTGATGCTTGCAGGCATCAGAATGCATGCGTGACATCGTTCCGCGAGAAGGACCAAGGGAACGGTCGAACGGAGCGGCGAGAAAAAAATTCCCGATGTGCGAAAGAAGGAAACGGCACATACAGAAAGGGGGGTGGGGAGGGAAGGGATAAATTGTACAGGCGA
>NW_012053909.1:0-360 GCF_000956235.1 Wasmannia auropunctata | reverse complement strand
ATATATATATATATATATATATGTCTGTATCCGTTATATATATATATATATATATATATATATATACATATATATAAACCATGCCTTTATTTCTTGCAAACTTTAATTTTACTTTGAAGTAAATTTTTTTTTAAGTAAATATATATATGTCGCAGGCTTTTTGTACAATCAGCCTTTTTGGATAATGCCTGCAAGAAAACTAACCCAAACCTAACCCTAACCCAAACCATTTTCGAAGGCGTTATGTAAAAAGGCGTCTTTTTGCAAAGAGGCTGATTATACAAAAAGGCTACTATATATATATATATATATATACATATATATTTACTTAAAAAAAATTTACTCATATATATATATATA
>NW_012053908.1:0-551 GCF_000956235.1 Wasmannia auropunctata | reverse complement strand
TACAAGCATTTAATAAGATTCTTCCCCCCAACGCGATGCAAGAAACTTTTATTGTACTGTAAAGAAAGTTAATCTGTGTACAATCAAGGTTTATTTTAAAGAAAATTATCTAAACTTTTAATTGAAAAATGTTGTAATATAAATATAATCATAAGATTTAAAAAAATTATTTACGTAAAAAAAGTTTTCTCGGACTAACACACTGGCCGGTAACATTTGACTTCTTTTTTTACTTAAAATTGTTGACTCTTTGATCATTTTGTAAAAATATGTCTGAAATAACTATTCATACTTGTATTGCAAAATGCTGTTGGACAGTGTAAAACATGGAAAATTCTCTCTCTCTCCTTCTTCTCGCTTCTCCTCTCTCTCTCTCTCTCTCTCTCTCTCTCTCTCTCTCTCTCTCTCTCTCTCTCTATCATTCAATAAAACACGCGATGCTTGCTAATATACATAATTTAATCGCCTTCAAGAGACAGCAGTTGAATTATGAAAGTAAACCTCGAGAGCCAGCGATTATATCAAGATAGTACATACGTGCATCTCGTATG
>NW_012053907.1:0-1260 GCF_000956235.1 Wasmannia auropunctata | reverse complement strand
CTAGCAAATATATCTGCCGGAAGTGATTCATCCCAATCCAATCGGAGCTTCCACAAATCCTGTATTAATATTTTTACCGTTAATACTATTGGGGCTAACAATCCAAGCGGATCGAATATCTGTGCTATGCTAGACAGCATTATCCTCTTGGTACAAGCTGTCAGAGTTGCTATCTTGATTGAATATTGAAAAACGTCCTTCATAGGAATCCATCCAACACCCAACGTTTTAGCAGCGCAGTCTTTATCTAATTCCAAAGCAGTATTATCCAGTAGCTCGTCCGCAATATCCTTCAATAAATCTTGATGATTTGAGGCCCATTTTCTGAGTATGAATCCCCCCTTTTGAAGCAATTCTGATACCTCATTGCGGATCGTCAGGGCTTCTTCAATTGTCTCAGCACCTGTTATAAGGTCATCCATATAAAAGTCTCTGCGCGCGATTACTGCGCCCTTAGGAAACTGATTTTCTTCTAAATCTGCTAACTGTTGAATCACTTTCGTGGCCAAAAATGACGCTGGTGCCGTTCCATAGGTTAACGTCAGTAGTTCATAGGTCCTGATCTCTTCTGACGGATTGTCTCGCCAAACAATACGCTGCAATGGTGTTTGACTGTCCTCTACCAGTATTTGGCGATACATTTTGGTTATATCCGAAGTCATCACATATTTGAATGCTCGAAATCTCAGCAATATCATGAACAAATCCTGTTGCAATACTGGACCAATCATCAGAGCGTCGTTTAGTGACACGCCTTTGTCAGTCTTGCTCGACGCATCAAAAACCACCCTTAATTTGGTAGTCGTGCTTGCTTCTTTTATTACACAATGATGCGGTAAATAATATTGTCGAACGTTCCATCTTGGGCTATCATCTCGTATTTCTCTCATGTGCTTTAAACTTAAATATTCATGGATGAACTTCGCATACTCCTCTTTCAGCTGTGGCTGCTTCCCGAATTTCCTCTCTAAGTTCTTGAATCGTCGAACCGCTATATCACGTGACTCACCAAGCCCTTGGAGGTTCTCTTCCTTTATCGGCAACGAAACGATGAATCGTCCTTCTGGGTTACGCCTATACGTCCGTGCGAAATGCCCTTCGCAGGCACGCTCCTCCGGGGATCGAGTATTTTGACGTGCATTGTGCTCAATTTGCCAAAATCGCGTAAGAGTCGCATTCAGCTGATCATTAACCACCAGATTACAAGCTGTACCAACCTGCTTGCCATCCGCAGCCACCAGATTGCCTGAAACTATCCAG
>NW_012053906.1:0-451 GCF_000956235.1 Wasmannia auropunctata | reverse complement strand
TTCTCCTTTGTGCCCACGTGATACCAATCTTCGACCGCCGTTAACTCTTGAATTTCTCCTATTCTATGCGCTACAAATACCGGAAGCTTCTTGTTGGTCGCTTTGATCCAATGAAGAACGATCGACGAGTCTGTCCAGTAGTATACCTCGTTTGCCTCAAGGCCTAACGAAGCTTTGATTTTGCTAATTAACTGAGCCAATAGCTGAGCTCCACACAATTCCAATCTAGGAATGGAAACTACTTTGAGCGGGGCCACTTTGGATTTTGCACATAGCAAATGAACCTGAGCCATGTTATTTTCATCGATGCTTCGGACGTAGACGCATGCACCATAAGCTTGCTTGCTGGCATCACAAAATCCGTGAAGTTGGATACCCGCCTTTGATTCACCTTCGACGACTTGACGCCGAACGCTGAACTCGCTCAAACCTTGAATATCTGAAACGTAAC
>NW_012053905.1:0-377 GCF_000956235.1 Wasmannia auropunctata | reverse complement strand
ATAGTTTGTCGTATATCTTTTGTAGAGGGAAACACTGACGAATTTCGTGAAGAGCAATTAAAAGATCAGAACATTTCTGTTATTTTACGAGGGACAGAAGAAGGGAGACGTCCATTATGGCAAGAAATTTCTCTTTTGGGAAATTTAGTAAAAATTTATTGGTCACAATGGGATGCACTTTTAGTGAAGGATCCTTTGTAGAAAATGGTTGACGCCAGATTTAAAGAAAGAGATTTTACAAATTATTGTCCTTCAAAGCAGAATTCGATATATTTTGGAGGAGGTCCATGATTCTTCTTCCGGAGGACATTTTGATGTAAATGAAACATTAGACAAGATAAGAAAACGATTTTATTGGGCTATCGGAAGAGCACACG
>NW_012053904.1:0-438 GCF_000956235.1 Wasmannia auropunctata | reverse complement strand
TTGAGGGACAATTGGCTAGATGATTGGAGCGATTGCAACTAATATGATTTTACAGTGGTCCACCGTAACGGTACTTTACATAAAAATGTTGATGGTCTTTCTAGACGACCGTGTGCAGAAACTTTATGCAATTATTATACGAGAGTGGAATTAAGTGAGGAAAAAGAAAAATATGAGATAGTTCGTCGTATATCTTTTGTAGAGGGAAACACTGACGAATTTCGTGAAGAGCAATTAAAAGATCAGAACATTTCTGTTATTTTACGAGGGAAAGAAGAAGGGAGACGTCCATTATGGCAAGAAATTTCTCTTTTGGGAAATTTAGTAAAAATTTATTGGTCACAATGGGATGCACTTTTAGTGAAGGATGGAATCCTTTGTAGAAAATGGTTGACGCCAGATTTAAAGAAAGAGATTTTACAAATTATTGTCCCTCAA
>NW_012053903.1:0-375 GCF_000956235.1 Wasmannia auropunctata | reverse complement strand
CTTCGCGATGTCGGCCGAGCATAAGTTGCGCCGACTGAAATCGTCCGCGGAAGGGGACAAGAGAGGGTTGCTCCCTTAGCAACGAGTTGTTTGGCGGGACTCTCTGGATTGACGCGAGTGTATTAAGAGTTCAATAAACCGTTGTAGTTCATTTATAAACGAGTGTGTTGTTCTTTTCCGCGCGAGCTCGCGAGTGTCTCCGTCTTTGCCGCAGGCGCGAGTGTAACAGTGAGCGCGAGCGTAACATTTTGGGGGCTCGTCCGGGATCGAACGGACGTACGGATAGAACGATCGAGCGGATCGAACGGACGAGCAGATAGGACGTGAGGATTGAATAAAAGGACAGCGATGGCAACTACCAGAAAAAGAACGAGA
>NW_012053902.1:0-528 GCF_000956235.1 Wasmannia auropunctata | reverse complement strand
ACGTCAGAATCGCTCCAAACTGTGGTATTTTCTTCCTACCGATGTAGCTCACAATCTCCTAGAACCGTTTGCTGTCCGAGCAATTAGAGTCTGAGAACGGGCAACTTGAAATCTCAAAAATCAATGGAGTTTTTCACATGGTGGTAGTGCCGGTCTCATTTCAGCATGTCATTGTTGAGCTTCCATCACCATATTTTCTCAAAAACTACTAGAGTATTTGCTGCTTTAAATACGAAAGGGAGCTCATCAGACCTTCATGCATTCAAGATAGAATCAAGCCTGGTATTTTGAACGGATTGCCATATTACTGAACAATCATGCAATAGCATCCCTTGCGATGAATTGGACGATACTACTATAAGCCCAAACTTGATTTTAAGGAATAACATCATTTTGCGAATGCAATGTATATTCGAAATCACATACTGTGAAAAAATATTTGAATTCCAAACCTCAGTGAAGAGATGTAAAGAATACCTTCCGGAACGGACTTCTTTTTCATAGAATGCAATGCTCAGCTTCGCGGAG
>NW_012053901.1:0-1199 GCF_000956235.1 Wasmannia auropunctata | reverse complement strand
TCGCGTCGACCAACGTTTGTAGTCTTCTTTCCATAGGCACATTTAACGGTGCAAATTTTATATCCAGAATTTCCATATTTCTCACTGATTGTGAGTTTTTGTGTCTTTAAATCATCAGAGAAAATTCCAAACCGGATTCGTTTCACTCACGCGTTGCCTGCGCATAGGTCAATTAATTCTTTTATTAAAAGTTGAAGATCTTATTTCAATTTTTCTATAATAAACCAGTTGCGTCGATTCGATCATGGATCTAATGTGAACTGGCATTTTATCAACGAATGCACAAAGTCTATCTTTGATCATCGCAAGAAACGGACTTGTATCTTATTCTCGATAGTCTCGGCAAATCTGATCATAATTCGATTTTGTATTCAATTTTACACCGCCGTTTTTCCATTTTTACCACTTTCGCGCATATTCATTTTCTATATTTATATATTTATATTTTATAATAAATTATAAAAAGAATAAAATTGCTTTAGGATTGAATTACAATTACAATTACATATTTATTGGCATGTTTAAAGATAAATTGCATTTCTGCGTGAATAAATTATTGCTCCAATTTTTCGTTCGAGTTTCAAGTAAAAGTACTTTTACTTTTTCTAAAAAAAAAATTGATACTGTGTCATAGTACAGCCAGTTCTTCGCGACACATAAACAAATACTTCGTGATACTTTAACTTTATGTTTTAATAGAACTCATTGTGATAATTTTAGATAGTTTCACAAATTATGGTATTGGATCATACTCGCTTTGAAATTTTTAAGAGAAGCTTTAAGAGAAATATTTTATTGTTATCTCTCATATTATCAATATGCCGTAGATACCGGCGATTTTGAGTAGTTGTCTAAAAGATATATGTTTATATATGTATAATAGCTTACTGTTTGATTATACTCAAAGGAGGGGTGTCAATAAGGCCGTTTTTTGGACCACGTCAGAATCGCTCCAAACTGTGGTATTTTCTTTCTACCGATGTAGCTCACAACCTCCTAGAACCGTTTGCTGTCCGAGCAATTAGAGTCTGAGAACGGGCAACTTGAAATCTCAAAAATCAATGGAGTTTTTCACATGGTGGTAGTGCCGGTCTCATTTCAGCATGTCATTGTTGAGCTTCCATCACCATATTTTCTCAAAAACTACTAGAGTATTTGCTGCTTTAAACACGAAAGGGAGCTCATCAGACCTTCATGCA
>NW_012053900.1:0-503 GCF_000956235.1 Wasmannia auropunctata | reverse complement strand
TATAACGCGAGTGCGGCTCAAGATAGTCGAATAAATCTTGCGTCATCCAACCGCCATTGTAAGCACGAGTTGCTATGCGGTGGATACATAAATCCGAAAGCGAATAAATCAACCGCGAGCTTCGATTACGCGAACGAAAGGAGATTCCGGTCTTCCGACGCGCGTTCTAACGAGTTCGTTTTACGGTCTAACGCTAATTGACGCGATACGCGAGTGTCTCTGTACGCGACGCGCGGGTCATACACGGCGAGAGACTGTACGAGAGTGAATGCATGAGTGACTGTGAGCTGTGCGCATTTATAATTATTATAATAAAGGCAGAATAAAATTCAGTGTTAAAAATACGCGCAAGTGTCCGCCCGGTCATTCGTCCTGCTGCGTTCCTGCATGCGAGTGCATCCTCTCAATCGCTTTACTCGGAACCGACGGAAGCTGCGAGCAAACAGCGGGGCCAGAGAAATCGTCCGTCTGCAGCCTGCCGTACAACCTTCTTCGTGGGAAAG
>NW_012053899.1:0-614 GCF_000956235.1 Wasmannia auropunctata | reverse complement strand
TGTAAATACAAAGAATCTGTACAATATTAGAACTCTTGTTGTTTGAACTCTCAAGAAGTAAAATGTTAAGTAACAATACCAAACGGAAATTCAAGTCCAGATCCTCAAATAATCGCAATTGACAGTCGTGAAGAAACAGACAAAACGTATGGTTCTCCCAAATTTGAAGCAGAGACAGAGAGTAAAAAATGTCATTGTGAAATGATTGTACGTTTTGTCTTTTTCTTCACGACGACTGTCCACTGCGATTATTCGAGGATCTGCGTTTGAATTTCTGTTTGGTATTGTTACAACATTTTACGTTTTTATTTAAACAAGAGTTCTAATATTGTACAGATCCTTTATATTCAACGGTTTCCGTTTAAATTTCTAGCTCTAATTTGTACTGTTATGAACATTGAGAATGACCTGATGCAAGTCAAAACGTTTGTTATTGATTGTATTATTTAATGTATTTTAACTAATCATTTATTCCACTCGGCAGTCGGCATCCGGCTCAAGAAGCCATGTGGTTTTTTCACCCAACTAGATGGGCAGAGTGACAATGTGAACGCTTCACCTAAAAATCCGGCAGGGGCACCCTGGAGTCCTAGATTATCAGAGAAGCGCGACCG
>NW_012053898.1:0-376 GCF_000956235.1 Wasmannia auropunctata | reverse complement strand
TACATTAAATAATACAATCAACAAACATTTTAACCTGTCATCAAGTCATTCTCAATGTTAATAACAATACAAATTAAAGCCTAGAAAATGAAACAAAAACTAATGGTGAATATAAAGGATCTGTACAATATTAGAACTCTTGTTGTTTGAACTCTCAAGAAGTAAAATGTTAAGTAACAATACCAAACGGAAATTCAAGTCCAGATCCTCAAATAATCGCAATTGACAGTCGTGAAGAAACCGACAAAACGTATGGTTCTCCCAGATTTGAAGCAGAGACAGAGAGTAAAAAATGTCATTGTGAAATGATCGTACGTTTTGTCTTTTTCTTCACGACGACTGTCCACTGCGATTATTCGAGGATCTGCATTTGAAT
>NW_012053897.1:0-1228 GCF_000956235.1 Wasmannia auropunctata | reverse complement strand
CGTACAACATATACACACATTCGTATTATACATTCATTGCACACATGTGTATACAAAGCAAAGTATTAAACGTATATAGTGAAACTAACAATAAGTTTTGTGTGTATAAAGATTCATTTATATTTAAAAATCAATCAACGTGTACTGAAAATCGGTATTTACGTATACAATTTTTTTCTTTCTTTCTTCTTTCTTAAATATAAAATATATAAGTCTTGTAGATACGTAATAAATCATCATTATCGTTATCATCATTATTTTGACATCATTATTATTATCATCATTATATTGTAAAATATGTATACATAATAAAAATCTGTATTTGTCGTTGTTATGTTGCTTGTAAACAAATGGCAAGGTGAGATGAATAAAATTCAGAATGTTAATAAGTGATTAGAGAAATTAGAGCAATTACCTACAGTGAAATAATTGTTTTAATCTATGCAAATATCGTGCCACTGTTTTGCATTATTAAACACATTATTTCGCTTATCACGACAAACTTTTGTCAGTAACGAACGAAGTATCTACATTGGCTTACCGAAATTTCGCGGGACGAAGAAATCCCACGGGAATTTCCCCGTTTTCGCGCGGAGTGGTACTCGGAATGATTTAGTTAGCTCATTGGCGTTCGTCGTGCAGATCTCGCGGCATCAATAACGTCTAATCACCCCGGCGCGGAGTCGATCCTGCAGGCTCGGTCGCGCGGCGCGTAATTTCGTTCTCTAAACGTTCGCCACAAATCACGCGTCGCCGTCGTTCGCCGCCGCCGCCGCGCACGCGCGAACGAGCACGATTCGGGAAGCCCCGATTCGACGTTCAAACTCGGCCCGGATTACAGTCGACCGCGATAATTAATCGCCATCCGCGTATCGCGTACGAAACGGCCCGCGTAAGTGTTTAACATCGTCGAAACGACCGGTCGATCGATCGTCCCAGAACTTAATAGCGAATCGAGCGACTCCATATCCGCTCACCCACTGACACATCTCGTTCAGCCACATCGAGAGAGACTTGACATACTCTCGTTTTTCCGGAAATAAAAATCTCTTTTTACATTAGCTTGTGCAGAAGTTTTAAGGAGTGATGATCGTCTAAAATGAGACATATGAATAAATTTATATCGCTCATTTATTACAATAACGACGTAACTCAAAAATTGTCCGAAAATTTCCGAGTTGCTTGAAGGAAAAGAAACATTAACAAAAAAGAAGAAAAAACACACTTT
>NW_012053896.1:0-346 GCF_000956235.1 Wasmannia auropunctata | reverse complement strand
CGGAGATCCCATAATATTTACGCCGACTAAGGACTTACTTTTCTCTCCTTTCAGAGATTGTCATCCGTCATGGAAATCGCTTTCCCTGGCGGCAGGGAACTTATCCGGTCGGATAATCGATCTTATAACCAGAAAGGTGCCGCCAAGAGCGATAGAAGTAACGCTAACTTTGATTACGGCTTCTACAATTAAGTAATACACCAAGACTCTGCAGAACTGGTGGCTTTTCTCTCAATCTGAGGGTGTTTCTATATTTGCACCGAGCCCTATGCAATTCTTAGAATTTCTTTCTCGAGAATGGGAGCATGTAAATTCTTATTCTTCTATCAACAACATTCGTTCGGCA
>NW_012053895.1:0-492 GCF_000956235.1 Wasmannia auropunctata | reverse complement strand
TTTGCATCTTACATCGCCTCTATAGACAATTACATAGCGGACAAAGAATCTCGAGCTATTAGCGAAAATACGGAATGGTCTTTATCACAAAAGGCCTTTTCACAAGTGTCATCCATTTGGGGTCCTTTTGACATAGATTTGTTCGCGTCCATTATCAATGCTAAGTGCTCGGCTTATGTATCCTGGTTCCCAGATCCAGGTGCAGTGGCGATAGACGCGTTTACTTTGTCTTGGGCGGAACTAAATTTCTTTGCCTTCCCTCCTTTCATACTTCTGCCTCGTGTGCTGAGAAAAATCGTAAATGACAAAGCTCAAGGAGTTGTAGTAATTCCCTGGTGGCCTTCTCAAGCTTGGTTTCCCTTATTCTCCCGCTTATTAATCGGAGATCCCATAATATTTACGCCGACTAAGGACTTACTTTTCTCTCCTTTCAGAGATTGTCATCCGTCATGGAAATCGCTTTCCCTGGCGGCAGGGAACTTATCCGGTCGG
>NW_012053894.1:0-936 GCF_000956235.1 Wasmannia auropunctata | reverse complement strand
CAACGCGATAATTATAACGTAACCAATTCCGCAGATGATCTTACAAAATCGGATACTCTTACGAAAATACACAATGAGATCGATGAAAATCACGAAGTATCTTTTATACATTCTTCTTCGGATACTAATAATAGTACAGATAATATTTCCGATGCTGCGATAAATAGCGATGCGATTAATAACACGAGTACAATTGAATGCGACTCTGGTAACATAGATTCTTCTGCCAAAGAGAATTCTGATACACGGGATAATAAAACCGATTGCCTGTGGAACGTATCCGAAAATTGGCATGGTTTAGTAGGTTCAACTACCAACGAAGAAAAAGAAGAAATTCCCATTAAAAAAAGAGCTAAACCATCTTATTTAGATACATGCCCTGAATGGGACTATCTAAAAAATATTAAGTCGTTTAATTTACCACTTATAAGTAATGGCAGCAAGTGCAAACCTATAAAAAAAGGACGATTAACGATAACTATACAGGAAACGTGCGCATTCGATTCGCTTTTACAAATTGTTGCAAGTGGAATCGCAACACATGCAGCATATAGAAATGCTGTTCAATCATCTTCTGATTTATTCGGTCTGGCACAATCTCTTCTAGAAGTTGGTAAAATACTGTCTAAACATTATCAGGAAAGAGCTTCAATTCTACAAAATCTACCTATTTTTCACGATTCGATCAAGTCTTATACACGTAGTGTTAAGCGACTTAATGCTAATTGCAATGTTGCTCATTTAGCGGAACATCTCTTTCAAAATGAGCCTAGTTGCACCGTAACAACAACTTGCAATTGTGGCGTTAAAGATTCACGTCGAACAACAATTTTAAACGTCAATGTCGACATTCTTTTACAAGAAGGTTTGCAACAAGTGCAACGCGCTATCAGTGACGCCAAAAATGTAGGCTCAATATGTCGTACATGTGGTACT
>NW_012053893.1:0-515 GCF_000956235.1 Wasmannia auropunctata | reverse complement strand
TATTAAGGGTCGGTGAAATAACTGATACAACTTATTTAAAATAACATATACAAAATAGATTCCAGAAACTTATTTAAAATGAAAGATCGCAGGGGTCAATAAAAAACTGATACGACTTATTTAAAATGAAAAATATAAAATAGATTTCAAAAATATATTTAAAATGTTAAATAAGAAATAGATCAGAAGAAATTATTTAGAATAATAAGTTCTAAATAATTTTTTTACTTTTTCTTATGTAAAATACATGTTATAAATAATGCTTTTTTAAATACGACCGATCACTGATAAGCAGAAGTCGGTAAAGTAACTGATATAACTTATTTAAAATAACAAATATGAAATAGATTCCAAAAACATGACTTATTTAAAATAAAAAATATAAAATAAATTCCAAAAACATATTTAAAATATAAAATATAAAATAGATCAGAAGAAGCTATTTAAAATAATAAATACTAAATAACTCTTTTACTTTTTGTTATTTAAAATACATATTTTAAATAATGTTATTT
>NW_012053892.1:0-461 GCF_000956235.1 Wasmannia auropunctata | reverse complement strand
TTACCCGAGTAGAAATTTGGTCCGGTATGCCAGATTTAGCTTGCGCCGGATTAGGCCCGAATACAGATATTGATGAGGTGTGCCGGATTCGGCATACCAAATCCGATAATTATTTGGGCCTTTTCCATATGCCGGATAGAAACAAAAAATTAAATAATTTTTCTAAAAAAATAAAAATTGCATTATATAAAAAATGTAAATATAAATATACATATATACATTTTTATATTTTATAAGAAATTATATAATTTTTTTGTTTATGTCCAGTGCATGGAAAAGGCCCAAATAATTACCGGATTTGGCATATCTGGTATACATATTCCAGATTTAGTATATCTAAATATATTATGACTTTAATTTTAATATTAAAATCTTATGTGTATGAGAAGGCATCAATTGGAAGACACAATAAAAATAAACTAATAGACGAAGAGACATATGAACCAGAAGGAAAACTGTTC
>NW_012053891.1:0-620 GCF_000956235.1 Wasmannia auropunctata | reverse complement strand
TATATATATATATATATATGTAAATGAAATGAATTTACATATAAATAGATGAAATTGTTTATATACATATATAAAGACAATTTTTTTCTATCATATGTACACACATACAATAGATAGGTGTGCGAATAGTTTGAATTCCAATCAAATCTAATCGAATCATAGTGGATTCGATTCGAGTTCGATTCTGTAAGATTCGAAATCGAATAGTTCGAGAATTTCGTTTCGAATCGATCGCCTATTTTATTTGCTTCATTTTTATCTAATAAATAAGTATTTTTGATGTATGTAACGTATCCATGTAGATTAATATAGAAAATATTCGAAAGCATTCGAACTATTCGTGTATACACATATTAATTACATATTTTCTAGTTCAAAATGTCACATAAGATCATGATCCTTTATAGTGAGATGTAGATCGAAAACAGGTCTTCAGTTTGTTTAAATCATTGCGTAAAATAATGTAATTTCATATTTATTTTGTTAAATTTTTATATTTATTACGTTCAAATTGACATGTAATGAAAATCTGGGAAAATTTGATTCAGATTCGATTCATACTCGAATTAAAGAGATTTGATTCGATTCGACCATGCAAATGCTTGATTCGCACACCTCTA
>NW_012053890.1:0-318 GCF_000956235.1 Wasmannia auropunctata | reverse complement strand
CCAGTCCGTCCGAAGCCATAGCGTAAATCACTCGCGGTAGCGGAAACATCGAGCCTAATAGACTGAAAAAATTAGTTAATAAAGAGAAATATTGTTTATCTTTATTTTAATAAAAAAATTCTTTACAAAATGTAGATTAATAGAAATCACTGAATTTTATGTTTGTGAATTATATGAAATTTTGTTGAAAGTTACATTTGAAAATTAATAAGAAATAAATGAATAAAAAATAAATATACTTGTTAATTTTACATGTTAAAAGTGTTAATTTTACTGAAGAATAATGTTTCCACAATTTGTTTCCAAATTGTATTAAAG
>NW_012053889.1:0-407 GCF_000956235.1 Wasmannia auropunctata | reverse complement strand
CAGCCCAAACGCTTTTAGAGTTGTCGGAACAGTTAAATGTTACTCCAATGGCCGTCTCAAAACGCTTGCATGCCATGGAAAAATTCATAAGGAAGGGAAATGGCTACCACATGAGTTGTCAAAAAATGCCATTTTGAATCGTTTGACTATTGCGACTTCTTTGTTTGCCAGGCAAAGAAAAAAGAGTTTTTTGTGGCGCATCGTGACTGGCGACGAAAAATGGATTTATTTTGATAATCCCAAGCGGAAAAAATCATGGGTGGATCCCGGCCAACGCTTCAACGCTGAAGAAGAATATTCACGGTCATAAGACCTTGCTGTGCGTTTGGTGGGACCAGAAAGGTGTGTTGTATTACGAACTCTTGGGTCCAAATGAAACCGTTACAGCTGATCGCTACCAACAGCAA
>NW_012053888.1:0-707 GCF_000956235.1 Wasmannia auropunctata | reverse complement strand
TCGCCCGGCCGAGTCACCGCGTGTTTGTGTCGTGTAATTGTAAGTTGCGAGAGCGCTCGTTTTTGCCGTTCTGTGTGTCGGATTTAGTAGAGTCTCCGCGTAGCGTGGATTAAATTCTGTGTCGAGAGCGTTAACTTTCTTGTGTCGCGATAAACGGGCCTCGCCGTAAATCTCGGGCCACGTGCCGATGCACGCCGCGAGCGTGTGAACCGCGTGCGCCCGCGCGCCGATCACCGTCCTCGCGCCCGCCGTACCTCGGGCGTCCGGATTGCCTCGGACAAGTATTTTGACTTGTAATTTCCGACGGGGAGACGGAACCGAACGATAGTCGCGCCCTGTATAACGCCAACGCGACGCGAGTGCAGATCCTCGGCCTCGTGCACGAGGGGATTATTTGAGTACCGCGGAGTAATCCTGCCAGGCATACCGCCGTTCCACCGCGAAGCATCGCGCAATTTATTAAAGAGAGTCGTTCGATTCTCGTCCTCCCGGTCCGCTATCCGACACACACCCGCGTCGCTTATCTCACCCGCGATCGTCTGTAATTTGCACGGGCATCCTGGCGTGGCGTTAGTCCGCCAAGGATCGGCGCCGGAATACGCGCTCCGTCCCGCGCGTCTCGCGAGTACCACGCGAGGTACTCGCCGCTGTAATTCACTCGCCCTGCGAGACCATCGAAAATACACGCCTCTTATTTCATATTAATT
>NW_012053887.1:0-482 GCF_000956235.1 Wasmannia auropunctata | reverse complement strand
CGCCAGTTCCGCGAGACGAGAGGGCCGTGTGAGAGTATCGAGTCCTTCTGCCTGGCGGCCGTAAGCGCCGTGTGAGATAGAGCCGCGAGTCTCGCCTGTAGCGAGAATTCGAAATCACACCGCCCGCTCGATTGCGCTAATTTCGAGTCGTTACAATTGTCGCCTTTGCGTTCGCCCTCGCCCGGCCGAGTCACCGCGTGTCTGTGTCGTGTAATTGTAAGTTGCAAGAGCGCTCGTTTTGCCGTTCTGTGTGTCGGATTTAGTAGAGTCTCCGCGTAGCGTGGACTAAATTCTGTGTCGAGAGCGTTAACTTTCTTGTGTCGCGATAAACGGGCCTCGCCGTAAATCTCGGGCCACGTGCCGATGCACGCCGCGAGCGCGTGAACCGCGTGCGCCCGCGCGCCGATCACCGTCCTCGCGCCCGCCGTGCCTCGGGCGTCCGGATTGCCTCGGGCAAGTATTTTGACTTGTAATTTCCGACG
>NW_012053886.1:0-316 GCF_000956235.1 Wasmannia auropunctata | reverse complement strand
CGAGATGTCTCAGCTTCTTTCACACCAAATCGCTGTTTGTAAGATCCTGGAAGATCTCAGAATAGTACCTCGATTTAGCGTTTCGAACCATGAGTTGAGTTTGATTTCTCAATACTTTGAAGGCCTCATAATTGATGTCAGTCCTGTATCTTCTCCATCTTCTTCTCGCTCTATCTCTTTCCGCCATTTTATTCCTGATGACGTCAGACAGCCATGGAGCTGGGAGATGCCTGGGTCTAATCTTGCGGTGTGGTGCATGCTTGTCAAAGATCCCAGAAGATACTCATTCAGCATACCCACCTTTCCATCAACATTG
>NW_012053885.1:0-354 GCF_000956235.1 Wasmannia auropunctata | reverse complement strand
GAAATAGCACACAAAATCGAAATGGGCCTAAAGTCTCGTAACTCAGACGGACATTTGATCTTCGGAATAGGACTAACAATGCCTTTTTCCACAGAGTAGGATATACACCATTATCCAGGCAGAAATTAAAAATATGCGTGATCGCTGGTAGAACACTCGGCAAGGCGATCCTGAGAAGAACTGGCGAGAGTCCATCCTCTCCAGCAGCGTTGGATTTAATGTCCTTGAGTGCCTTAACAATATGCAGGGGCTCAATATGTTTCCAATAAAATTTATCGTCACTATATTCCTCCTCGCCCATATAGTATACACCATTGTCAGCCATAATATCATCCTGGCGCGCAGGAGGCCCCG
>NW_012053884.1:0-509 GCF_000956235.1 Wasmannia auropunctata | reverse complement strand
TATTGGACTTTGTTAATGAGTTGCAGGTGGATTGGTCGAAATGGTCCCAGAAGCTGGCCGGCACGTTCTCCAGATTTGACTCCGTTGGATTATTTTTATGGGGTCACATAAAGGATATGTTTATAGGGAGCAAATCCAAAATCGCGAAGAATTAGACGATAGAATTACCGAAGCCATTGCAACAGTAACACCGGACATGATTAGAAATGCAATAATGAGTCTTTCTCGACGCGCAAGATTATGCATCCAATGCAATGGTGGTCATTTCGAACATCTTTTATAAGTTTTTCTAATATTCAATATTTGTTAGTAATAATTAATAATGTTATGTTGTTATAATTAATATTTATTAATGTAAAAATTAACTATTAATTTAATATTTATTTAATATTTTAATATAAATTTATTATTTATGTTTAAGTGTAAAACTAATAATTAATAAACAAAATTATTACTCTATTAATGTAATTATAGTCTTGTAATGTGTGTAGATCGGAAGAGCACACGTC
>NW_012053883.1:0-598 GCF_000956235.1 Wasmannia auropunctata | reverse complement strand
ACTTATATATGTATATTTTTTCTCCATCATGTGGGATTTACCGACAGCGTTTATTTATTATTTTTTAATTTTTTAATTATTGACTGAGTGCGTAATATTTTATAATATGTGTTAATTAAATTATTTATTTTTTTGGATGTTCAAATTAATGCGATTGAAAAAGGCCTAGTCAGGCTGAAACTAGTATCGTGATACATTGCATGAATAAATAATTTATCAAACATCTATTAGATTTATTTGCTCGTCTTTGGCCTATTGTTTTTTACGTTAAAACAGCTTAATTTATTTACTATTAAAACAGTTTAATTAATATTGGACTTTGTTAATGAGTTGCAGGTGGATTGGTCGAAATGGTCCCAGAAGCTGGCCGGCACGTTCTCCAGATTTGACTCCGTTGGATTATTTTTTATGGGGTCACATAAAGGATATGTTTATAGGGAGCAAATCCAAAATCGCGAAGAATTAGACGATAGAATTACCGAAGCCATTGCAACTGTAACACCGGACATGATTAGAAATGCAATAATGAGTCTTTCTCGTCGCGCAAGATTATGCATCCAATGCAATGGTGGTCATTTCGAACATCTTTTATAAGTTT
>NW_012053882.1:0-396 GCF_000956235.1 Wasmannia auropunctata | reverse complement strand
TATGGAACTGTAAGTTTTTTGATATTTTAGTATATCTAAAATTAATTTTTTATATAAAAATAGTTTTAGCTTGATAACTATAACGAGTCATCTTTTGACGGTTTTATATAGGAAAAAGTACAGTTCAACATTGGGATTAATTATTGATCAATTATAATGGCTTCCCAACGTTCTGACTGTGTGTCACTTTGACTCGACATGACTAGTAGCCTCTCAACATTGTAAAAATAGAGAAGTATACTTCCCTGGACGGTATGTGAAAATCACCTAAGTCCCGATATGGATTTAATGTCACACAAGAACTTCCGTTGACACCTTAATGACTGCGTGCGCTTGACTTATATATGTATATTTTTTCTCCATCATGTGGGATTTACCGACAGCGTTTATTTATTA
>NW_012053881.1:0-440 GCF_000956235.1 Wasmannia auropunctata | reverse complement strand
TTTTTCAATCGCATTAATTTGAACACACACAAAAAAATAAATAATTAAATTAACACATATTATAAAATATTACGCACTCAGTCAATAATTAAAAATTAAAAAATAATAAATAAACGCTGTCGGTGAATCCCACATGATGGAGAAAAAATATACATATATAAGTCAAGCGCACGCAGTCATTAAGGTGTCAACGGAAGTTCTTGTGTGACATTAAATCCATGTCGGGATAATATGGAGTTCGGTCTGTGCAAAGATATGTGCGTTCTAGTCGGTGTTACATGACATAATAATCGAAAATATTATGGAACTGTAAGTTTTTTGATATTTTAGTATATCTAAAATTAATTTTTTATATAAAAATAGTTTTAGCTTGATAGCTATAACGAGTCATCTCTTGACGGTTTTATATAGGAAAAAGTACAGTTCAACATCGGGATTAA
>NW_012053880.1:0-599 GCF_000956235.1 Wasmannia auropunctata | reverse complement strand
TCGGCTATAGCCGAGCCACAATACGAGAACGACAAGTATGAACGCGTGTTCCTCGCGGCCCGTCTGACACAAGTATAAATCGGCGGCTGTACATAGGTGCGTTCGTCTCACCGAAAACTCCTCCTCTCGGGAACGGTAGCTCGATCACGGCTATCTCTCTCTAAGTCCTCTCAGGCTAATATCTCAATTTAGGCTCGTACTCTGTCCTGCGTCCTTCCACTTTGATCACCACAGTACAAGTGCCGGGTGCTGCTGCTTTAGTGAGCTCGGTGGGCCGGAGGGCCCACGTGGTATCTTCTTCCGCGCCCCTAATTGGCGGGCGTGCAAGCTCGCGACCTCCGCGAATCGCGCGAGGTGTGTAGCGCCGCGGATCCTGCGTCCCCGCGCGCGGCATTCAAATTAGCGGCGGTGTCCTTCTCGTCGGCGGTACCACCAGGTGCGCTCCCGGGTTGGCACGCTCAGGCAGCTCACCCTCCGAAACAGATTCTATTAAAGGGCCGTCCCTGGCTGCCGCTCTTATCCTCCGGGGCGCCCTGTCGCGTTGCCGACTACGGGGTCTCTCGCCCGATCTGGGGGCGTAGAGTGGCCATCCCATTCGT
>NW_012053879.1:0-855 GCF_000956235.1 Wasmannia auropunctata | reverse complement strand
GAAATGACAGTCATGATTAACAATAAAAATAACAAGTAGTATTAAGCGGACGTAATATTACATTCGAAAAATACAAACGGAAATACGATAATCGACGGGAATACTTGAGACGCACAACAATGCAGCGTACTCGACGTGACAGAGACTCGCAATTCGCGCGTTCCACGATCGTACGACAAGATCGTGTCTCGGAAGACGGAAAATTAAGAGCGGTTTCTCTTTCGGCGGTACGACTTGCAGATTACATGCCCATCCGCGTGACATGCGAAATCCGAAAGCATGCAGTGCGGGCGTGATATTCGCGGGTACGCCGACGCGGAGCGCTCGGCGCACACGGGCAGCGTGATCGATACAGCGAAATCGAAACTCGGGAACTCATATGTCCCGCGGGATCCCGTGATCCCGGAAACTCTCTCTAAATCCCGTAACAATAGCACAAGGCCCTCTCGAAAACGCGAATTATCACACACGCACAAGGACGGGAACGACACAATTACATGAACTGGCTTGGCTGTGGCGCTCGGCGGGCGCGCGGCGCGACGGTCCTGTAACAAAGTATCTCGATACGCGAAGTCAGACGGGGCGCCGGGATATACGGAATCTTTATCGGCTATAGCCGAGTCACAATACGAGAACGACAAGTATGAACGCGTGTTCCTCGCGGCCCGTCTGACACAAGTATAAATCGGCGGCTATACATAGGTGCGTTCGTCTCACCGAAAACTCCTCCTCTCGGGAACGGTAGCTCGATCACGGCTATCTCTCTCTAAGTCCTCTCAGGCTAATATCTCAATTTAGGCTCGTACTCTGTCCTGCGTCCTTCCACTTTGATCACCACAGCACAAGTGCCGAGTG
>NW_012053878.1:0-566 GCF_000956235.1 Wasmannia auropunctata | reverse complement strand
AATCATTAATTTATTCCTAATATAAATATTCGCGAAATAAATTAAAATAGTTTGAATATTCCGAATATTCCAAAGCTGATTATTTTTAGCACATTTTTATTATTTTTAAGTTGACGCTTGTCTTATTTTCGGAACCGTAAAAACCATTCGATTAATTGCGATGTAATTATCAACTTTGATCTTGACACTTCGTATCATGGAATATCTGAAGAATCGAAAATCGTTGTGAGAATTGAAAATCGAAGAGCGATGTTAAAATGCCTTTTTCACTCAAAGCAAGGATATAATTATCACAGATGCACATTTCATTTTCACGACTTAAGAACGCAAATATCGCGCGGTCTCGGACGTTGCATCCGGTGTACGGTCAGACGCGCACAGAACTCGAATCGGCGTATCAAATGTACGAAATACGAAATAACGGGTCGTCGGGTACGACGACGGAGACCAGGATTTTACGTGCATGTTCGTGGAAATTGTGTCTCTCCGCCGTCTCCGGGGATGGTGCTAAACCGGGGCTGGAAAATAGGAAGGAGAAAGACAGCGAAAGCGAGAGAGAGAGAAAG
>NW_012053877.1:0-487 GCF_000956235.1 Wasmannia auropunctata | reverse complement strand
TATACTCCCGCGGGTAGTAAGAGACTACTCGTGTTATGTAACATGCAATCCGACCCACGTACGATCAGAGCTTATTTGGCACAATGTCACAGGGAATCCCGCAGGCCGCGAAAAAAAACCGATCGCCGGTAGACACCACAAAGGGTCTCACCCCGCGTCAGAACTTGAAAGGGTTCCGATGAGGATATTCCCACTCGCGCTACCACGGCCCGCCACGCAGCACAACGGCAGCCATTACTGGCCGTAGAATGAGCTACGTTTAGCAGACCAAGAAATTCACTTATATCTTCCCTATTATCGCATCCACGAACACGAAACTTCTCAAAACGCTGCCGAATTACAATCCGCGCACGTTGGACGCACTCTGAAGACGCTACACGCGTTTTAACCACACGGGCGTGTGTGGAGAAGGCGGAGCGCCACAGAGACACGTCCGCACAGCTCGAGACACACGAGACGACCCCTTATAACCCTAACCTTTTTTTTT
>NW_012053876.1:0-831 GCF_000956235.1 Wasmannia auropunctata | reverse complement strand
CCCAGCAAGGCAGCGTATCCTCTCCGTAACGGAGAAGCCGCTAGCCTCCAGACAGCCGACCGAGCCCCGCCGCCATGAAAGGATGGGCATACTCCTTCAGAGCACACGTCACGGCACGCTCACAATAATCATATGTTCACTTAACCTAGGTGCGGTTCATCGGCACACAGCCGCATCCGCCATTTCTTGCACAGTGACGTTGGCCCATGCACAGCGCCTCCACGCGTTCGTTATCGCGCAACGCAGGCCTGCAACGCCCATACACTCCCCGTGCACACAGTGCAACACTCCTTCCACTGACCACGATCCAGTGACCGCAAGTACGCCCACGCACGGTCGCCAGCCAGGCACGCGGCGCGGTAGTCATAGAGCACAAAATCGCCAGACAGCCAATCCGGCTAAAGGCACGTCCGCACGAGTCCGAACAGGGGAACGTGCACTACCGTACACACCCCGCCGCTACACACTTTCACAGCGCGATTTACTTGCTTTCCAGCCCGTGTAGCCTACGGTACCGCGCGGAAATGTCGTTACACCCCGAAAAATACGACAGGCACATATGTCATAGAGTTCTCATGCACCAACACTATACTCCCGCGGGTAGTAAGAGACTACTCGTGTTATGTAACATGCAATCCGACCCACGTACGATCAGAGCTTATTTGGCACAATGTCACAGGGAATCCCGCAGGCCGCGAAAAAAAACCGATCGCCGGTAGACACCACAAAGGGTCTCACCCCGCGTCAGAACTTGAAAGGGTTCCGATGAGGATATTCCCACTCGCGCTACCACGGCCCGCCACGCAGCACAACGGCAGCCATTACTGGCCG
>NW_012053875.1:0-327 GCF_000956235.1 Wasmannia auropunctata | reverse complement strand
TTTCGTCAGTGCGCCTGACGAGGCGGGCGGAATGTGCGAAACCGCCAAATCAGGCATGTTACAAAAACCGCGATCAAAAGGAATGCGCAAACAGCCGGGACGGAGCAAGGGCTTCCGGGAGCACATCTGGTCGGCAACCAACGTTTCGTGACATCAGCTGATGCCCGGCACACCACGATCACGTGTCAATGACGGTGTGCATTCCGCGCTTGTTTTTTAGGCATTTTCGCGATTAGAAAAATACTCGACAAACAACATGCCTTGAGTATAAATAGCAGAGCTCCCACCCGGAGTCTAGTCAGTTTTTTCTCAGTTTCTCCGAAAAGC
>NW_012053874.1:0-329 GCF_000956235.1 Wasmannia auropunctata | reverse complement strand
TCGAGACTGGCCTATGCAAGGGCGCCCCACGCACTCCTGTCGCTCAAAAAACCAAGTTGGGTTGGATTCTCTCGGGACTGATCTGCGGTTCGGGGCCGGGAGAGGTGGTGTCGTCACACCAGTGCTCTCTCGGCGAGGACCTCTCCACCATGGTGAGATGCTTCTGGGAGCAGGAGGAACCGGCGCCGAGCCCGGTGCCACTGACGGAGGCTGAACAAAGGTGCGAGGACCATTTTGCGCGCACTCATGGTCGAACCGCCGATGGGCGATACGTGGTGCGCCTCCCAATCGCCTCGAGCTTGCCTCCACTCGACGGTTCGCGCCGGGCA
>NW_012053873.1:0-505 GCF_000956235.1 Wasmannia auropunctata | reverse complement strand
GATCTATGGCGTCGGTGGACAAAAAACGGGCATTTCCAGGGGCCGAGTCACAATCACGATCTCGTCGCG
This sequence comes from Wasmannia auropunctata, assembly GCF_000956235.1. Classification (NCBI taxonomy): domain Eukaryota; kingdom Metazoa; phylum Arthropoda; class Insecta; order Hymenoptera; family Formicidae; genus Wasmannia; species Wasmannia auropunctata. Next base: position 436 of record NW_012053873.1, on the reverse strand, counting down.
AACGACTCAGGCCTCTCTCCGCTTGACGGCTTTAATCCTGCCAAGGATTTCGGCCTACGAGGGCCGAATAGCGACCAGGGCTCCGATCTGGGAGCATGTGCGCGGACTACCTCTGGCAGACCCAGACTTCGAGGCGCGGGATCAGATGGAGATTCTCTTGGGAGCGGACGCATACGCTGAGATCGTCGAAACTGGCTTATGCAAGGGCGCCCCACGCACTCCTGTCGCTCAAAAAACCAAGTTGGGTTGGATTCTCTCGGGACTGATCTGCGGTTCGGGGCCAGGAGAGGTGGTGTCGTCACACCAGTGCTCTCTCGGCGAGGACCTCTCCACCATGGTGAGATGCTTCTGGGAGCAGGAGGAACCGGCGCCGAGCCCGGTGCCGCTGACGGAGGCTGAACAAAGGTGCGAGGACCATTTTGCGCGCACTCATGGT
>NW_012053872.1:0-451 GCF_000956235.1 Wasmannia auropunctata | reverse complement strand
ACGAGCGCTCGGTCGTCCTTCTGGCTACTGCACGGATTTCCGTCGACGACAGGTATGGCTCGCCGGTCCCCGCTCGCGCTCTGATCGATCCGGGTTCGGAGATCTCGCTCATCACGGAGCCTCTCGCCCAGCGACTCCGTCTCCCGCGCGATTCGTCTCGTACAACGATCTATGGCGTCGGTGGACAAAAAACGGGCATTTCCAGGGGCCGAGTCACGATCACGATCTCGTCGCGAACGACTCAGGCCTCTCTCCGCTTGACGGCTCTAATCCTGCCAAGGATTTCGGCCTACGAGGGCCGAATAGCGACCAGGGCTCCGATCTGGGAGCATGTGCGCGGACTACCTCTGGCAGACCCGGACTTCGAGGCTCGGGATCAGGTGGAGATTCTCTTGGGAGCGGACGCATACGCTGAGATCGTCGAGACTGGCCTATGCAAGGGCGCCCCACG
>NW_012053871.1:0-326 GCF_000956235.1 Wasmannia auropunctata | reverse complement strand
CGGGACGGAGCAAGGGCTTCCGGGAGCACATCTGGTCGGCAACCGACGTTTCGTGACATCAGCTGATGCCCGGCACACCACGATCACGTGTCAATGACGGTGTGCATTCCGCGCTTGTTTTTTGGCATTTTCGCGATTAGAAAAATACTCGACAAACAACATGCCTTGAGTATAAATAGCAGAGCTCCCGCCCGGAGTCTAGTCAGTTCTTTTCTCAGTTTTCTCAGAAAAGATCTCAGTATTCTCGGTTTCGGTCGCTCGCGTTGCTTCGTCGCGCCGTCACCTTGCCGTTCGTGTGCCGCGAACTTGCGATTACCAAATAATTA
>NW_012053870.1:0-435 GCF_000956235.1 Wasmannia auropunctata | reverse complement strand
CCCTGGAATTGCTGATTGATCGAAAATTGAGGTAAGTTTAAATAAATTACAATTTTCACGATTTTTTCTTCAAAAACTTTAAACGTCTTTTTCTCAAAACGCTAAATTTTGCGCGCCGTGCAATGTAACTCAAAAACTACTTGACCGATCATCTTCAAATTTTACATGCTTATTCTTCAACTATCTGGTCTCAACATGAACCTATCCAATAATTAATATTTTACTTTAAACAATAATTATTAACAATTGTTTTAAGACAAAAAGTGAATTTTTTTTGTTTATGTCGCCGTTTTTGCAATTTTATAAATTTTATTAATTATTTAGGTTTATGTTATGTGTATCGGTGGGATGTGTTAAAATCACACGCGTAGTTTCGCTTGAAATTGTTTATTGATGATTTATACATGGACTGTAAACTATCGCGACAACGTTTAG
>NW_012053869.1:0-459 GCF_000956235.1 Wasmannia auropunctata | reverse complement strand
TTTTTTAAATTTCAGCACAAAATTTGCATGAATATTAGACGACGGACAAATGCCACTGCTATAAGAGTTTGAGGGTTAAGTATCAATCGTGCGTAACATGCAGGTTTACGAGGAAGTGCGCATTCATGCGGTGAATCTCGTATTCCAATCCACGCCCAGATTACGTATGTTACAAACATTACGTGACAAGCGAGTACCTGTCACGGTTAAAAAATACCTTAAGAGGATGCTGAAAGGTCGGCCAAATTTGTACAAGGTCGATAAAGCAGACTCTTCAGTGTCAGTAGTATCTCTAAATGAACTTCTTACAATATCTTCTGGTCTCACTCAAACACGTGGAATGTCCTTATCTAACTTATTGAAGTGCCATCTTTTGGAAAATCCGGTACTTACTGCCAGACGCAATTTTTGCTGTCTTTACTTTAGCCGAGCGTACGAATTACCACAAATTGCATTCTA
>NW_012053868.1:0-317 GCF_000956235.1 Wasmannia auropunctata | reverse complement strand
TTCTGAGATGTTGATTCAACATTAGCGTGCTGTATGAGTAAGATTATATACGTAATGTAACCCTGGTGAAAATGGAAAGCTTCTCTAAGCGTAAAAGAAGTGTAAACAAAGGGAATTTACGCTTCTTAAACATTTCATTAATTTTCCATTAACGCAATTTCGATTATCCATAAACAACGCTTTCCGATTCTGGCGGAAAAATTTCTACAAAATTCTAAAAAAAAAATAAAAATATTCTACAAAAAACTACAAAAAATAACTGTGAAAATCTATAAAATTTTACATGACTTTAAAAAATGCTACAAAAATCTACATAA
>NW_012053867.1:0-387 GCF_000956235.1 Wasmannia auropunctata | reverse complement strand
GTTTCGTAAAAATCGAATAGATATATAACAAATATTATTATTTTGTGCGGATTAAATTAATAATGATATGAATGTATATGAAATCTACATTGCTTATACGTTGAATCAATGTTGAATCAATATTGAATTGCAACGACTTTAAAACATAGATTCAACGGATATTGGACATTTCTGTAACGTCTTTTCAATGTTGAATCTACATTTCGCAATGTTGCTGCAACATTCGCAATCTTGCAATTTCACGTTTCTGAGATGTTGATTCAACATTAGCGTGCTGTATGAGTAAGATTATATACGTAATGTAACCCTGGTGAAAATGGAAAGCTTCTCTAAGCGTAAAAGAAGTGTAAACAAAGGGAATTTACGCTTCTTAAACATTTCATTAAT
>NW_012053866.1:0-515 GCF_000956235.1 Wasmannia auropunctata | reverse complement strand
GTCATTTTGATTATCGATCATGTTACTGTATGTTAACATTTATAAAAAGATATATTTTCATCTTTTTGATAATTTTATTAATCTGATCTATCACGAATATATATCCATGATATAAATATCAAGTAATTATGGATCATCACAAATTGTCTACAATTCCTGATCATAGAAGTTAAGCAACGTTGGTGGCGGTCGTGACTTGGATGGGTGACCGTTGGATCTGAATATTAGTTTAGAAGAAATTGATGCCTTGGAAACACCATATACGTAAATTATTTTTTTTAACGTTATATAATGATTTTTACTTTCGTTTCGTAAAAATCGAATAGATATATAACAAATATTATTATTTTGTGCGGATTAAATTAATAATGATATGAATGTATATGAAATCTACATTGCTTATACGTTGAATCAATGTTGAATCAATATTGAATTGCAACGACTTTAAAACATAGATTCAACGGATATTGGACATTTCTGTAACGTCTTTTCAATGTTGAATCTACATTTCGCAA
>NW_012053865.1:0-328 GCF_000956235.1 Wasmannia auropunctata | reverse complement strand
ATTAGGACCTTAACTTAGTTTCCGCCCGCAAATGTTAGATGGCACTATAAACAGTTCTAGTAGTCACTACTAACGAATCAGGTACTTTTTGAATAATGTCGACATTTTTCGATAACATTCAGTCAGCATACACAATTATTTGCGACAACAATAATTTTTTTTGCATTGTGAAAAATGGAACGCGATAAAGTGTTTTTTCGACATGTACTTTTGCACTACTTTGATTTGAAAAAAAGTGTAGCAGAAGTTCATCGATTACTTGAAGAAGCTTATGGTGATCGAGCTCCATCGCATACAACATGTAAAGAGTGGTATAGACGATTCAAAA
>NW_012053864.1:0-430 GCF_000956235.1 Wasmannia auropunctata | reverse complement strand
ATATTTAACAAGTTAACGATGATATCTAAGGCCTATCTATGCAGCAATTGTTAATTAGAACTCAGAAATCGGTCTAAACTATTGCAATTGTTTAAAATCCATTATTTAACAATCGGCTAAAGATACCCGGGGAAAAAAGTTCCATATATAATTATACATAATTATATGCAATATGTCCATATATATTTCTTTCCTTTGTAAAATTATTCTTTAATGCAAAATTGATAATAATAAGAAGAAAACATAAAAACTAATTAAAAGAATAATTTTTACATTGGTTTCTTTTACAAAAAATAAAGTTTGAAGAAATGAGAAAAATTGCTCATATATAATCATATATAAGTGATTAAAAATATACATATATAATTATATATGAACAATTTTTCTTATTTCTTCAAACTTGATTTTTTGTAAAAAAAAAACAATATAA
>NW_012053863.1:0-2666 GCF_000956235.1 Wasmannia auropunctata | reverse complement strand
TTCAGAGATGTGTGACTAAAGCTTTATGCAGTTACTGCTTCTGAAATTTTTATTCCCGTTTAGTAAATTTCAGAAACGGTAATTGCATAAAGCTTTAGTCACACGTATCTCAAAATTCCCATAGAAATTTCTAACATACAACTGTATAATTCGAAAAATATGTATATGCGATTGCCTTGAATCTCGAGTATTCCAGTGAGCCGGCGAAAAGTTCATTTTACATTTACATCTTAAAATGTAATTCTCTATCCAGTCTGTGCATGTTAGGCAGCACTTTAGACTCATCTAGTACGAAACAATTAACGATTATACGATTATTGAGAGTCTCGACTCGAGACCGAGATCAAGACAAGAATTGAGCTAGTCTTGTCTCGTCTCGGCGAAACCGAATCACTATTTCACCTTAATATTGTCTGGAATATATTTATTATTCGTTATGTGTCTGAGTCTATGAATTAAAAATTTTCTGGAGTTAATCGTATTGAATATAAACTTGAGAGAGTAGTCATTATTAAGAAAAACATGTAATAAAACGCAAATTATTATTATGAAATCTCGGATGTGATAATAAAAACGCTCTATCTACCATGCTCATTATAAGGTCTCTTTTTGGGAGAGAAGGTGTTGAGACAAAAATTGAAATACCTCCCCCAGAAGGTAAGTTTATGAAATCAATTAAATTCCAATGTTACTCACCTTGAAAATAACATCAAGTAACATCAAGAAAATCGAGTTTAACACCTCCTATTCCAAGATGAATTGTAACCTTGGATGGAATGAATTAAAAATATGTAACAGTTCATTAATTCAAGTAGAGGGAACAGCTGTGGCTACATCGTCCACGTTATCTTACATAGATAAGGAGATACCCAAGGTCTCAAGTGCTCTCTCCTTCTCACGCATAATCTTATCGGAGACAATTGGTGATAAGGACGAACCCACGCCAAAACTTTTCATGAATTTCATTTTGTAAATTGAGTGTTGTGACAGAAAATATAAGTTTTTTGTTTTCTGTTTCTTTAGGGGCATCGTTAATCTGTTCGGAACAGGCATTACGGTTATATAACACAGAGACAATGGTATTATAGAATTTTTTAAAGTTTAATTAATTTATTTTTGCAAGCCCATTATTATTAGATTTTTTCAGCTTCTTTTTAAAGTTGTAGATTACTTTAATTTTCTTCCATTTTTTTATTTTCAAAACAACTATGATACTCTCCACTCTATCCATGTTCCTTCTCCATAATATATGTCTCCAAATTTCATTCTCCCATTATCATATCATACCAGAAACAATGCCACACGATATGATCGATATTTTTGTAGCTACATCTTTCATCTACATAATTTTTTCTAGCTAATGACATATTTAAATTATAATGATTAGCTCTCAATCTATTTATGAATGTTACAAAATGTCTTTCTTTGTTAAACTGATAAAACCAAGATACTTTTTTCCTACACGAAGAGAATTTCCTTTTACAATTTATCCTGAAAATCATGTTATAATGTGGGAGAACATAATATTTCGATAAATTTTATGTAATATTCTTTGTTTTTTTATTGTGCACTACGATAAATTTGTTGTAGTATACATTTTAAAAAATAGTGAAAATCACATAAAATTCAACGAAATACTATGTTATCCTACGATTAACATGATTTTTAGGGTAAATTTTAAAATAAAATTATTCCTGTGTAATATTGTAAAAATTAATAAAATAATTTCCTTTATATCTAGCTTCAATAAATATTCTCTCTATTATTCTATACATGTCTTCTCTATATATAACTTCTAAAATCGCACTAATAGGAATCTCTATAATAGCTTCCGTCGGTTTTTCAGTCTTTATTTTCATGAAACCATCAGCTAACTCATTCTCCTAATTTCAAAATAAGTCGGTATCCATACAATAATACTCTATTTTAAAGTACTTCTTTAAATCTACTGTGTATAAATCTTGTAATTTCAAAAATATATTTATTGAGAAATATACTAATTTTATTTTTTGTAATCTCCTGAAGGATTGATTTACAGTCCGTAAATATAACCTTGAAAAAAAACTTGTATCCAAATTAAATATAATTTTTTTAAAAGATTAAACTTAAATGGAATCCTTCTTTGTACTTTGATGTTAACTAACTTTTACTTCAGTGATATGTATATTACTTGTATAAATGACTTGATATGAGTAAATGACGTCAATTTAAATAAAAATTATGTACGGTGTCTTATTATTCAATTACTATTACTTGTATAAGAGATTTGATATTAGTAAATGGCGTCAAGTTAAATAAAAATTATCTTATTCAATCTAAGTGATGTGTATATCGTTCGTATAAAATATTTGTTGTCAATAATTGGCGTCAAATTATACTCTCATAAAATGATTAATTTATAACCTAAATAACATGTAGTATGTACTTACAATACAAAATGAAAAAATTAAATCTTAATAAAATAATTTTTATGTAAAAACACTCGGCGCTCTTTATTTAACTTAAATTTCTGATAAAATTTATTACTTTAAAATTTTTTATTTATTGTTGCTTTTCTTATTAGAGCAGCGCTAAGTGTTTTTACATAAAAATTATTTTATTAAGATTTAATTTTTTTATTTTGTATTGTAAGTACATACATGTCACTTGGGTTGTAAATTAATCAT
>NW_012053862.1:0-344 GCF_000956235.1 Wasmannia auropunctata | reverse complement strand
GGATCTGTGGAAGTGCCGCTACCTCAGATCCTGCCGCGAGACCTCTTTGCGCTGTGGCGGCAAAGGAAAAATAGGACACCTTCATCGTTATACGTATATATATATATATATATATATAACAGTTTCAGTCGCATCAAATCAATCATGAAAATAAATGTCAGCCATATTGAATCCGTCATTTTGAATTTTCTCAATCTGACTCCATACTAATGTTCAATGATCCAGAAAACCTCCGGTTAAACATTTCTAGGCGAGTCCAAATATATTAGTTATGAAAAAACATCAAGGGACTTGGGCGCTGAAACTCTCGATTTTTCCCCTTGTATAGTACTTTATCTCGAAAA
>NW_012053861.1:0-390 GCF_000956235.1 Wasmannia auropunctata | reverse complement strand
CGCCCAAGTCCCTTGATGTTTTTTCAGAACTAATATATTTGGACTCGCCTAGAAATGTTTAACCGGAGGTTTTCTGGATCATTGAACATTAGTATAGAGTCAGATTGAAAAAATTCAAGATGGCGGATTCAATATGGCTGACATTTATTTTCCGGACTGATTTGATTCAACTAAAAATGTTTACTCGGGAGTTTTTGGGGTCGCTGAATAATAAATAATATGAAGTCAGATTGAAAAAATTCAAAATGGCGGATTCAATATGGCTGACATTTATTTTCATTAGAAGCAGTGGTATAAATCTATTAGCATCTAAATGCTGAGGACAGCATCGAACTGATTGTGGTATGTATATATTTTTTATGACAAAAACTTATTAATAGATAAGTATGT
>NW_012053860.1:0-770 GCF_000956235.1 Wasmannia auropunctata | reverse complement strand
CTTTTTGTTTTCCAAAACTAATGTTTGCAACTCAATGTGGCATATTAAAAGAATTTCTAATTTGCAACATTTAAATGTTCTAAACTTTGAGGTCTTCTTTTTCGAAAGATAATCATCGAACCACTAGGCGAAGAACATTAAAATTGCGCGTATTCACAACGAGATAATGCCGTAACTGTTACATGGCTACAGGTGTGAGCCTCGCCGGATGCAAGTGCATAACGGGGAAAGGAAGGAGGGGGAAGGATATAGGTGGCGAAAGGGAAACGAAGAGGAAGAAAACGGGCGAGGAGAGAGATGGGAACGGCTGTATCTTCTATCTCTTTCCTTCGCTCTCTCTCTCTCTCTCTCTCTCTCTCTCCCCCACTTATGCAGCAAAACAAAGACCTATTAATGCCATTCGGAAGACAGACAGCTGCTGCACATACGTTTTCCGACTACTACGCGCCCTACCGTGCATCCCTCATCCCTCCCTGTGCATCTTGCGCCCCTTAAATGCACCACGCTCGATCGAACCCGAAGACATCGTCGCTTTGGGTATATGCAGGTATGCTCGCGGGCGCAAGCTCGTTGCGGGAATTAAGGGCGGCGCATTGTCCAGACTAGGTCACAAGGGTTTTCGAGTCACGCTCTCGTGTGGGTAATAGTTTTCCGTCCTTCTTTCTCTCCCTGCACGAAGGGAGGAGCCTCGGGTTAGATTTGTAAAAGGAGAACGAGCGACCTGTAGTGCCGAATTATTTATTTCTCGTAAGGAGGGACGTTGGGAGGAT
>NW_012053859.1:0-2136 GCF_000956235.1 Wasmannia auropunctata | reverse complement strand
TTGCCGTTGACATGATGTCAACGACAGTTATTCTGTCTCTCTTTACTTCGAGCGCTTTTGCGCGAACGAACATTAAACCGGTACGTTGACGTCCATGGTGGCCCATTTTACGAGCAATTTTTTTTTTCGATCGCGTGCTACACCCGATATTCTAGGGTTCTCTTATCAAAGTTTTCGGGAACGATATACGTTCGATAGTTCTCTATTTTTTTTTACAACGCAGTCCTGAAAACGCCAGTCTTTCATTTCGAGAGGCAGAATTTCTACCTCCTGCTCGTTCATTTATGCAAAATATTGCGCTCTCTCTCTCTCTCTCTGTCTCTCTTTCTACGTCGACCTGGCACCTAATATAGCGAGACGAATTTATAACAGTCGATGAGTAACGTCGCGTATTTTATATTTTCTGGGCTCGCCCACTCGAATAATCGAGCACGTGTATCGCGCACGTTTCCGATCGCACGCACGCACACGCGTTTCAACGGTTCCGGTTGCGTGTACGCATATACGCTATCGCGTAACGGCTCGTCGTAATAACAACGCGTTTGTAATCGATATTTCGCATTAGCCGAACTGCACTTCAGTAAGATCATATCAATAATGTAAATAATATTATTACTGCGGATGTCAATGATTCAGAGATCTAATCTACATAACTAGTCCGAATCGTGATATCTTGAAGAAAATTACGAACTTATTGAAAAAGAACTGCAAAAAATCGGTGAAATGTCAGTGAAAAAAGGTTGGAACAGCGGATGCATAAACATTTAAATGAATATTCAAATAACTCTCGATCTCGCAATCGAACTCGGGGGAATCGACGCGAAATGCGTCCCGCGTAGAAATCGCCTCGAGCGCATTCGCTCGCCTATAAGAGAGCAGCCACTCGAGTTCATCGACGAGCAGAACGGCGACCGAGAATCTACGAGATTAATGGGACCGCGAGAAACCTGATTCGCATTTTTGTTGCCGGCGCACCGGACCCGCGGAGTCCTCGGCTCTCTCGCCGCGAATCGTCGGGTTTAGCCTCGCGACGCCGTTCCGCACAGCAGTAACGAACAGCACGACGCGTGTTTAACCCTCGGAAAAAATATACGGGATGATAGGGGCCATCTCGGCGCTTCTGTCGGCGAAATGAATTTATCCCAAGGTGGACCAAACCGCTTCATTGAGACGCTCGTTATAAGCGTGGCTCCGTTCGCTATGTACAGTATTTTATCGTTATGGAAAACCGAGAGAGATCCTCATATCTCTCCCCACTCCCTCTCTCTCTCCTGCATGTCCCTCCTACTTTGCCGTAATTAATTAAACGCATGCAGCGGATCGCGCGTGATCTTTTTATTCTCGTTTTATTGTATGAAGTGAAAACGAGATGCGCCTCTTCGCCTTCGCCTCTTCGAGCTTCAGGCGCGAAGGCAACTTCGCAAATCGATCGGTCGTTATATTCCCCGACTATGTTAACGTTCATCTCTCTCTGCGCTCTCTGCACGCGATACAAATTGTTATTTATCGAATCTGAATCGAGATCGATACTGGTTGAGATAGCAACGTTAGAATAAGTACGAGCACACGTTATATGCATGAGTTTTACATTTTTGATGTGAAATATGCTTTTGGCGGTTGGAACAAGATACATGGAAATTAGGTAAACCAAGTTTTTTTTTTGAAAATTGTATTAGTCTTAAGTGTATTCTCAATTTGTGGGAATTTGGTTAAATAAAAATTAATGTTACTGTAAATCTCGATCGCGCGGTCAACGATCCCCATCTCTGGATACGCGCGCGGAAAGTTATAGGCTATATTCAGAATTAGGGACGAGGAGGGCGAAAAAGCTTCGACCAGGGCGACAACTTATCTTAATAGATTACCAAGCCATTCAGCCTAATTTGCCGGCTCCTATTACCAGCGCACATCTCGAGCCGCTGCGCGATAATATTCTCTTAATTCGTACCCATAGGCGTTAATGGCGTTAATCTTGTCGGCGGGCGAAACCGTGATTAACGGCGCTACTCAACCAGATTCGTCGGATGGATAAAGCCGGAGCCCTCCTCGATCGTCTTACCGTGCCATCGCCCCCGATCTGCCCGACTCCGCGCGGCACTCGGCCCGATTCGTGGCTCCCATTATCCTTACTCGCAT
>NW_012053858.1:0-392 GCF_000956235.1 Wasmannia auropunctata | reverse complement strand
CCCCCTGTGTGCCTTGTCGACTCAGTCATACATTATACGAAGTTATACGATGCATGATTTGAGAAATCGTCATATTGCCAGCTTAAGTTTGAAACGAATTCAAAACAGGTGCCCCTCAAAATCGGATCTTTATCTCGAGTCCTGACATCTCACACTGTACGAGATTTTTTTCAGTGGAAAAATGTTATTCATGTGATAGAGAGAATTCAAAATGTGAACAAATCTAAAAATAATCTGATAATGCGATCGTCTCTGAAGAACAATTATATAGAATATATACAAAATATTTATATATAAAATATATAAAATATATAAAATATATATTTTATATATTATTTATTTAGATAATATAAAATGACAAAAGAAATAAAAAGAAACCGTTTGATACTCTT
>NW_012053857.1:0-427 GCF_000956235.1 Wasmannia auropunctata | reverse complement strand
TCCCCTACGCAAGGTAAAAATATTTATTAAATCTTTTGCCTTACTAAATAAATGAGTCTGCAATATATCAAAAATAATAGATACCGAAAAGATTAGACAGAACCCAAAAATATTCAATTTAATATACATTCTACCTTGCGTAAGGGTCTGTCTAATCTTTTCAGTATCTATTTTTTTGGTATATTGTAGACTCATCTATTTAGTAAGTCGAAGATTTAATAGACATTCAATTTAATATACTTTCCCCAACCTCCCCCCAACCCCCCTATTGGTATTATTTTTTTTGTTACTTTTTTCGTTAATAACTTTTTAACGAATAATGAGCGACGGCTAAAACCACCTGAAGGTTACTTGGGGTCATGTCCTTGACAACATATATAAAGGGCAAGATCATTGGAGCAGCCTCCCTTCATCGGTATATTTACCT
>NW_012053856.1:0-671 GCF_000956235.1 Wasmannia auropunctata | reverse complement strand
ATATTGAGACATCAAAATTTCACGACCCCAAATTTCATGACCCCAAGTAAAAAGTCGTGAAGCCGCATGTTCACGTATTGAAACTTCCGTTACTACTAAATACAAAGACTATAGACACAACCTCATTCCTCACTGGGAAGCGTCTGCGTGTTTATATTTGTATCATCACATTCAAAGTCATATAAGGTCAAAGTCTTATTTCGCCTTATACAATATATGAGTCTACAATACTAAAAATAATTGATATTGAAAAGATTAGACAGACTCCTACGCAAGGTAAAAATATTTATTAAATCTTTGCCTTACTAAATAAATGAGTCTACAATATACTAAAAATAATAGATATCGAAAAGATTAGACAGACCCCTACGCAAGGTAAAAATATTTATTAAATCTTTGCCTTACTAAATAAATGAGTCTACAATATACTAAAAATAATAGATATCGAAAAGATTAGACAGACCCCTACGCAAGGTAAAAATATTTATTAAATCTTTGCCTCACTAAATAAATGAGTCTGCAATATACCAAAAATAATAGATACCGAAAAGATTAGACAGACCCAAAAATATTCAATTTAATATACATTCTACCTTGCGTAGGGGTCTGTCTAATCTTTTCAGTATCTATTTTTTTTGGTATATATATTGTAGACTCATCTATTTAGTAAG
>NW_012053855.1:0-987 GCF_000956235.1 Wasmannia auropunctata | reverse complement strand
TAATTATTTATAATAAACTGATCTTGCTTTCATCAGAATTAGTAAAGTGCAACGTTTAGTTTCTGAGAAATAAATAGATGTCCCTTTAGAAGACCTCTGTCAATATAAGCAACTTTCGATTTTCTATTAATTAATATACATCGTTAATAAAAAGATAATATATTATTACCCTAAAGTATAAATTCCATTGCACATTGTACACCTTAGGTTCTTTAAAATAGAGGCGGTACCGCGAAAGTACTAATGGTATCGTATAGTCGACGACCTCTCGTCTGTTGGGCGTCATGGCGAACATGGTGGCGGCGATGTCGGCTTCATTGGCCACTAACTGGCCGACCGCACCTGTCCAGTTATTCTGCTGCTGATTCCAGCTACCAAATCTCTCCACTGGATCCAGAATCTTCATCGTGAAATTCATCGCTTTACTGAGCTCTATCATCAGCAGACCCAGAAACCCGCCGAACTTACCATTCTCCAGTGAAAGTAGCATCGACTTCTGAGAGCATTTATCAACAGAATTGTCAATTTACGAGTCTATTGATTATCGTTGAATTCTAATATCAATTCCGTAACAAATTCTAATATCGATCGAAGCAATTTTTTTCAAGGCGATTACTTTTCACGAGAAAAGACCGTCGCCCATGACTTTTTATGTGGCTAAACGCAACCATTAATTAATGCGACGTACGACGAAATTTGAGAAAGATAAGAAACTTACATTCACGGACGTCACGCGTACAACTTCGCCGAACATATCGCTTCTCCTGGCATAGATGCTCTTTTGCGTCTTTAAGATCAGACCTCTATCGGAGGACCACATGGCCAGATCGAACGTTCTGGTGCGATTATCGCGTATGGCGTACCACTCGACCAGGGTCGGGCGATCATAGCACAAGACCAGCATCTGAGTGCTGACATCCACATTGAATACGTTATCGGTAGGATGCGTACAGTGCTCCTCGAGAGGATTCCTAGGACATTGAAGGA
>NW_012053854.1:0-764 GCF_000956235.1 Wasmannia auropunctata | reverse complement strand
TTGTAAGATATTAATTCACTTTTTTTTTAATAAATTCGTTTTCCAAGGAAAAAACGGCAAAAACTAAATGTATCCCTTAATATTTAACTATATTGATACAAAATAAGTACGAAAACATTGCTTTGTAAAATGTTTGTAACTTTATAATTATGGTGCATATAAATAACTAATATATAGGGAACGAGAGCTAATACACTGTCATACCTTTGTTTTTAGATTATATTTCTTAAACAAGAGCTATAAATAAAAATTTGACAACGTAAATATAAACTTGAAAGCCATTTAGCAAATAATATAGCATTTTTTTATAATACTGTTTAGAATTTGGTAATATTTAACATTTTTGTATGATAAACATAAATGAGCCTCAAAACCAGCAGAAATAAGAGACATAAATATAAGGAAAAAAAAACATAAATAAAATAATTTTATGAAGCTAAAAACAAAATTGTGAAACAATCTAATATTAACAATTATATACCCAATATTATCTAAGCTAAACAATTTGTAAATAAATAAGAGTGTCATTTTTGCATTTGTAACATTTTTGTTTTTAGTTAATTTTGTATTAATAGTCACACAAATATTATATATAAATTATGGGTTTTATTAATTATTTTTAATTTTAATTATTTATAATAAACTGATCTTGCTTTCATCAGAATTAGTAAAGTGCAACGTTTAGTTTCTGAGAAATAAATGGGTGTCCCTTTAGAGGACCTCTGTCAATATAGGCAACTTTCGATTTTCTATTAATTAATATA
>NW_012053853.1:0-640 GCF_000956235.1 Wasmannia auropunctata | reverse complement strand
GCTAGAGAACTTTCTATTCGAGCAACGTTTCTTTTACATATTTTGAGATATTCAAAATAATCTGATCTCAAAGATTAGAAAAATTGTTTAGAATCCCGTCATTGACCGGGCCAACATTATTTACAATTAGTTGGGGAGTGTCATGACAATTTCTAGATAGATATTATTCAAACATCTGGCATGCGAAAACAAATTTTTAATCAGGGAATTTAATTAACGGAAAATTCTTTTTCATGACCTTGCGTGACCACATGTTGCAAGAACCGTGAAAGAAACATTGTTAGAATGAGAAGTTCTTCCGCACCCAGCCTATTTTCCAGACTTGGCCTCATGGATTACCATCTTTTCCGATATATGCAACACGCACTTATTTTTCCAATTACGATCAAGTATGAAGGTAAGTGAATATACGTCTTGCTTCAAAAGACATTACGTTTTATTGTCGTAGAATCCAATTTTTGCCAGAAAAATAGGTAAAAGTAATAGAAAACGATGAAAAATATTTTGACTAATTGTAAGATATTAATTCACTTTTTTTTAAATAAATGCGTTTTCCAAGGAAAAAACGGCAAAAACTAAATGTATCCCTTAATATTTAACTATATTGATACAAAATAAGTACGAAAACATTGCTTTGTAA
>NW_012053852.1:0-580 GCF_000956235.1 Wasmannia auropunctata | reverse complement strand
TTTTTTATTTTTATAATAGTCAACATGAAAAAAGCGACTATTATTATTATTACTATTGATATCCACATTTCGAAGCTAAATGCCTGCAAAATTTATGGATGGAAGAAAACAATTTATTCCACTAGACTTTGTTACCACAAATCTTTATCTATACGGATTATTTTAATACTATCTTTCATTCAGTGGTATAATAAATATGTAATACAAATAATCGAATAAACAATTTAATTTTCAATTTTATTATGCATAAGATTTAATATTGACGGACACACTTAGTCTTCATCGTTTTTTTTTTGGAAAATGCATTTAGTTCAATAAGAATATGAATTAATACTTTAATCAAAACATTTTTTATCGTTTACTATTATATTTCCCATTTTTCTGGCAAAAGTTGGAATTCGCGACGATGGAGCAAACTGTCTTTTGACGAGCAAACCATGTATCCATTCATTTTCGTATTCGTATTTGGAAAAATATGTGTCAACAGGCGCGTGTTTCATCGGAAAGGATGGTAATCTGATAGGCCTGCAAGTCTAGAGAATAAGCTGGATGCTAGAGAACTTTCTATTCGAGCAACGTT
>NW_012053851.1:0-442 GCF_000956235.1 Wasmannia auropunctata | reverse complement strand
AGATGTAAATCGAGATAATAGCCAGCCTCGCAGATGACTCTCTGGGAAATTCTGCGATCGCGTGAAATATATAATATTATAATATGTGTGTTCTATTCTGGCGCCAAATAAACATATTATTGACATATCGACGTACTAATTGCTTAAAACGTTACATATAATATAAAAAAATTATGAAGGTAAAAATATTAACTAACGTTATTAAATATCGTTATAATATATATTACCTGGCAGCCCCTGCTGGCAATAAATTCTCCAAACATTAATACAGTTTTCGGACATTAAGTCCATTGAGAAGTATTCATTTTTTATTTTTATAATAGTCAACATAAAAGAAGCGACTATTATTATTATTACTATTGCTATCCACATTTCGAAGCTAAATGCCTGCAAAATTTATGGATGGAAGAAAACAATTTATTCCACTAGATTTTGTTACCAC
>NW_012053850.1:0-522 GCF_000956235.1 Wasmannia auropunctata | reverse complement strand
AAATTTATTGAATTACTAAAACTTTATATGCAACGTTATATCGTGTAACGTTAAAAATTTCAAAATGTTTTCGACTACATTTACAAGATTACGTGTTTTTATTCGCGAGCGCTTCTAATGAAACTACTGCAACTGACAAGTCTCTGTTACGCAAAGTAATTTCTAAACTTTAAATAATAACGGACTTACAGTAACAGCCTCGAACTGGGCGCTGTTTTGTACAACAATTAATTTGTAAGTTCCATCATTAACGTAACCCTCCAGAGTGGAAAAAGGCAATTTGGGGGAATCGAGCGTCAGAAAGCTGACCAACGAAGCGGAATAGACGGCCAGAATTACTGTCGACGAGATGTAAATCGAGATAATAGCCAGCCTCGCAGATGACTCTCTGGGAAATTCTGTGATCGCGTGAAATATATAATATTATAATAAGTGTGTTCTATTCTGGCGCCAAATAAACATATTATTGACATATCGACGTACTAATTGCTTAAAACGTTACATATAATATAAAAAAATTAT
>NW_012053849.1:0-1013 GCF_000956235.1 Wasmannia auropunctata | reverse complement strand
TCTTTACGCCAAGATTATAACCCAATGTCTTAACAGACGATTCGTTCTTCTTAAATCGAGTTTTAAACGAATAATACATTTTCTCAATTATCAATACAAGTAGTGCCAGGATCATACTGCCCACCATTGTTGTCAAAATCGGCGTTACAACGTTTATATTGATTACACTGTACATCACCTTGTTGGGGGGATTCTTTGCGAAATACTTGTTTCGCAACTTGCTTATAACGCCATTATATTGCAATCGGCGCAAGCTGAAAGATACGAAATTATTAAAACATTCACTCGCGAAAAGGCAGAAACAATCATAAGAGATATAATCTGTATTTTTTGTAAGTATATATATATGTAAATAAATAAATATACTTATAGAACTTACTGATAATTTATAAAGCCAGTGTAAGGATTTCCTTTTGACAGCATTAACCCCATATGTTGGATTCTTCCAGTACTAATGTATACGAGCTTACAGTGAATATACATGTTCCAGAAGTCTTTTGCAATCTCCAACGAGTAAAATGCCAAGTTCTTCTGCTGACAGATCTGCGTAAAAATTGACGTTAATCGACTTAATGAAATGTCATTGATGTCATTAATTAGATGATATCGCTAACTTGCTTAAATGCCTCTGGAGATGTTGTTGGTAAAAACTTCTCCTCTTCCAACAATTCGTACATTTTTCGAAATACTGGGTCTTTGACACGCTGCAAAATTAAGGAAAACATAATTTGAATGAAAAGATGCTGTTTCTTCTTTCAATTGTGTAGTCGGAAAAGAATGACAAACTCTCGCTAATATTACTTATTATAAAAAACTAAAAAATTTAAGAATATATTCTCTGCAAATATATAATTAATATCTCTAATATTTAAAATTATAAAAATTTTAAAAATTTATTGAATTACTAAAACTTTATATGCAACGTTATATCGTATAACGTTAAAAATTTCAAAATGTTCTCGACTACATTTACAAGATTACGCGTTTTTATTCGCGAGCGCTTCTAATGAAAC
>NW_012053848.1:0-591 GCF_000956235.1 Wasmannia auropunctata | reverse complement strand
CTTCCGATCTGTCTTCGAAGAAATACCATAAAGGCGATTTTATTATGATTCTGCACTAACTTTAAGAATACACAGGAGACCAGTCGGAAAATAAATTTTATTTAAGCAAACCATTATATAACTATAAGTGTTATAAATATATTATCAATGATTTTCAAAAAGGTTTTTAAAAATAATAAGGGTAATATAAATATACACATTGAAAATTGTCGTTTTCGCAATAAATATAGAAAGGTTAGCTACAATCTATAGTTTCACAGAGCTTGAAATATTTCGAAATCTTGCACATTAGAGTAATAAAAAAATGTAATTATGTAATATTTAATTTAATTATTAAAATTGTAAGTTTTACACACAACAAATCCATATAGCACTTATAACGGTTCCTTTATTTATTATGATCAATAGCCAATCTATCTATTATAAAATCCTCGAAGTTGTGAATTCCTTTTGTTGTTCCTCTTTCGCAATTTATTCTTTACGCCAAGATTATAACCCAATGTCTTAACAGACGATTCGTTCTTCTTAAATCGAGTTTTAAACGAATAATACATTTTCTCAATTATCAATACAAGTAGTGCCAGGATCATA
>NW_012053847.1:0-923 GCF_000956235.1 Wasmannia auropunctata | reverse complement strand
TATGACTTATTTAAATATAAAAGCACATTAAAACATACAGGCACATTAATAGGGACAGTTACCCTATTTTATAAATCTATAGAACATCATTTAAATAATTTATATTCTTTTTTTTTTTAGCACTTGGCACATGCATTGTGTTCGCAACATTTATTTGTAAGAAAATGAGTACAAGAATGTTGTAGAATTTTTACTTTATTAATCTCAAAACACAGGTAGATATACAAAGATGTTTATGTCACTGTTGTCAATTTTTTTTTAACAGCAGGTATATTTGCCCTGTTTGAATATACACTGCCAGTACAAAGTTTATAATTTAGGATTAGGTGATGTTTATTGTAAATTTTTAATACTAGCAGTGTGTATGTCGTACAACATGGCAAATGTATTGAGAAAAATTGATAACGGCAACATAAATGTAAATATTTGTATCTGCCTGGTTTGCATTACTAATTGTAAGTAAAAATGCAACATTCTTGTATACTTTTTTTTTTCAAATAAATGTTATGAGTACTGTATGTGTTAATTGCTATTTTAAAAGAATATAAATTATAATTATTCAATGGGTATCGGAACACTACTATAACGTGCAAAATTGTATTACGTTTATTTATTTATAGGAAGAAGCTGTGAAAGTGTTGAACAGTAAGCTTATTTGTAAAAAAAAAAAATAAAGCTCCATTCACCGATATTCATAAAATAATTTCAAAATGAGTGAAAATGAATCTATGTATGGGACAACTTTGTCTCAAGAGTCCATCAAAGTGATAGCAGAGAGCATTGGTGTTGGTAATTTTCCGGATGAGGCTGCGAAAGATCTTGCAGAGGATGTCAGTTACAGGCTAAAAGAAATTGTTCAGGTTAGTAAAAATAAATTGTATCTTATATATTAAAGTTCCATTGAGAGAGGGAGAGAGAGAGAG
>NW_012053846.1:0-303 GCF_000956235.1 Wasmannia auropunctata | reverse complement strand
TAGGTAGGTTGACGATCGGATTTTGCACACCGTGTGTGTATGTTTTACATACGCCCGCACTACACGATGTGCAAAATCCATTTGCCAACCTCCCTATGGTGCACATCAGATAATGTCAAACATACATGAGAAAAATACAAGGGTTACTTCAAAATGCTGTAACTTTGTGAAAAAAAATCGTAGCGACTTATTTTTTTTCAAATTAAAAAAAGATTCAACTTTATGACGCTGAAAACCGCATCACCAGGAAAAATTTTAGTAAGTACCGTGCACTCGTTCAAACTTTGCAATTTTCAGTGTGGC
>NW_012053845.1:0-599 GCF_000956235.1 Wasmannia auropunctata | reverse complement strand
AGAGAGAGATGCGTCGCGCGGCGGTGCGTACTCGCTTTTACGATCGTGCCCGAGGTGAGGTGTGAAGGTCTCCACGATTACCCCGTCGCGCGGCGGTGCGTACTCGCCTTTACGATCGTGCCCGAGGTGAGGTGTGGAGGTCTCCACAATTACCTTTGAGAGCATGTTTGCCACACTGAAAATTGCAAAGTTTGAACGAGTGCACGGACTTGCTAAAATTTTTCCTGGGGATGCGGTTTCCAGCGTCATAAAGTTGGAATCTTTCTCTTTAATTTGAAAAAAAAAAACATACGTCGCTACGATTTTTTTTTCACACAGTTACAGCATTTTGAAGTAACCCTTGTATTTTTTTCACGTATGTTTGGCATTATCCAATGTGCACCATAGGGAGGTTGGCAAACAGATTTTGCACATTGTGTGAGTGCGGGTATATGTAAAACATACACACATATACACACGGTGTGCAAAATCCGATTGCCGACCTACCTATAGTGCACACCGGATAATGCCAATCATACATGAGAAAAATTGCAAAGTTTGACAGAATGCACGGACTTGCTAAAATTTTTCTCGGGGATGCGGTTTCCAGCGTCATAAAA
>NW_012053844.1:0-422 GCF_000956235.1 Wasmannia auropunctata | reverse complement strand
TCTCCAAGGAACGCTTCGTACAGAGAGCGCGGAGGACCCCCCAACACCGAGAAATTGGTGGTGGGAAATGTTATTTCGACCAACGACCTCGCGCGCTCAATATTCAGCCATCCCAAGACGCCTTTCGCCAGAGTGGTCCGCGCGTGCGTATATGCGGAAGACGAGGCAGACTTCGTCGATTATTCACAACACTTTATAAATGAACACGTCGACGTTTTTCCGGCTAAACTGGTCGATCCGAGCGCTAATTATTATACGTGGTTTGTGGCGCAGCGAGACGAGACAGACGAGGTGGCTCGCGCTAAAGCGCGAACGATATGACGCGACATTACGAGGGCCAAGTGGAGAGCCTCGTCTTCTGCCTCGTCCTCGTCGCGTGTCTCGTCCTCGTCGCGTGCCTCGTCCTCGTCTCGTGCATCGTC
>NW_012053843.1:0-400 GCF_000956235.1 Wasmannia auropunctata | reverse complement strand
TCATTCCAACGCCCGCCTTCCCGGTCGCGCTCCTGGCGGATCTTGCATCCTTGCGCGGTCACGCGCTCCGCGTGTGCGCGCTCGGCCACCCGCCCGCCGCGTGCCCGGTGCGTGCCCCCGTAGTTCCTGCGCCAGGTCGCCCGTACTCCAAGCTCTTTCCACCGTCAGCGACCTTGACTCCTTTCCTCCGTCGCTCCATTTGTCCGGTGAGGTGCCGCGGTACATACAAGAGGTTCAAAGTAAATTAATAAAATGTACGCGTTTTCAATTCGGGCCTCCCGGAGATCTCGGTCTCGCTTTGACAACGCAGCTGCCGGTCCGGTAAAAAGGGGCGCGAACCCGCGCCTTGTGACGGCGGCGGGACGCTGCTCCGCCGCAGCGGACTGCGGCGTCACAATAA
>NW_012053842.1:0-400 GCF_000956235.1 Wasmannia auropunctata | reverse complement strand
GGCCTCATTCCAACGCCCGCCTTCCCGGTCGCGCTCCTGGCGGATCTTGTATCCTTGCGCGGTCACGCGCTCCGCGTGTGCGCGCTCGGCCACCCGCCGCCGCGTGCCCGGTGCGTGCCCCCGTAGTTCCTGCGCCAGGTCGCCCGTACTCCAAGCTCTTTCCGCCGTCAGCGACCTTGACTCCTCTCCTTCGTCGATCCGTTTGTCCGGTGAGGTGCCGCGGTACATACAAGAGGTTCAAAGCAAATTAATAAAATGTACGCGTTTTCAATTCGGGCCTCCCGGAGATCTCGGTCTCGCTTTGACAACGCAGCTGCCGGTCCGGTAAAAAGGGGCGCGAACCCGCGCCTTGTGACGGCGGCGGGACGCTGCTCCGCCGCAGCGGACTGCGGCGTCACAA
>NW_012053841.1:0-488 GCF_000956235.1 Wasmannia auropunctata | reverse complement strand
TCCGAGGTCTAACGACGACCGACAATTTCAATCGCGAATCCACGCGTCAGATACAAAGGCGAAAACGAAAGACAAATACAGAATCATTTATGCCGAACGTAACGAAATAGCGCGCGATGACACTGAATAATACGACGAGGAGTACTCGCGCTTCGAGTACTCGTGCACTTACAATAACGCTCGCACACCGGTGTGCGAGGGCTTTGCGGCTCACTCCCGGCGACGATCCCCGGGTGGCTCGACTCACGATTCGCGGCACTCCCGATAGCTCACGGCACAATTCGCTGAGAATCCTCGCGCTTGAGGACGGACGCCGATACACCAAATCAAAGAAGAGTCACCAAATACGCGTCGCCAAAGGGGCGCACGCGACGAAAACCTATCACGAAAATGGCGTTACCGTCCGCAGAGCGCGAGCAAGATTCTCGATTTGCCCGTGGCTTTACATGTGATAAAGAGGGTCACCTCACCGGCACGATCTCCTTCTC
>NW_012053840.1:0-378 GCF_000956235.1 Wasmannia auropunctata | reverse complement strand
AAATCATTCTCGAACAGTAATCAATTCGGACAGTAATCAGTAACGCGACCACCGTCAGCATCGGCGCGATAGTACAAAAAGAAACGTGGCTCAGTACGACGCGAGTACCGAGGTCTAACGACGACCGACAATTTCAATCGCGAATCCACGCGTCAGATACAAAGGCGAAAACGAAAGACAAATACAGAATCATTTATGCCGAACGTAACGAAATAGCGCGCGATGACATTAAATAATACGACGAGGAGTACTCGCGCTTCGAGTACTCGTGCACTTACAATAACGCTCGCACACCGGTGTGCGAGGGCTTTGCGGCTCACTCCCGGCGACGATCCCCGGGTGGCTCGACTTACGATTCGCGGCACTCCCGATAGCTCA
>NW_012053839.1:0-476 GCF_000956235.1 Wasmannia auropunctata | reverse complement strand
AATCATGGGTCTTTGAAAACGACGATTTGGTGGCCACCGAAAGGTATCACTGTTACTACAGCAATATCGAAGAAACTGCAACCCGATAGCGACACATGGACTGTAACTTCATACAACAAGCTAATTGGTCCCATTGGTGAGTACACTTTACATACCTTGTCACGCGCTCCCGTGAGTTAGATATCTCGCGCGAGCGCGGATCAAAACGAAAAAGGGTGAAATCGCGTAGGATTTCGGGAGGGAGGATGGTAGCCCTCCGGATTTCGTCCCTCCGGCGACCGACAAGGGGCAGCGACACGAAAATTGGGCGCCAGACGTGCTCGGCGGCACGTCACTCGCAAAACGCGAATTTTCAGCAATAGCGCGATAGCAAAAAGTGATTACCCACGACGCTAACCGAGATTCACAACCGGACGCTGCTCCCCGAGGTCGATCGCGCGAGGGCCGGCCGGCTCTACCTAACGGTAGAGGGGCAG
>NW_012053838.1:0-673 GCF_000956235.1 Wasmannia auropunctata | reverse complement strand
AGATGTAGGAAAACTGAAAGTATATAAAAAAATATTTTTTCAGATTTTTTGACTCTCTCCCCGATTGTTAAAAAAATTGTTGAAAAGTTTATTGTTAAATAAACAATGGAAAACAAAACATTTTTGGAATCTTCATTTTTTTCTCGTAAACTAGAACATTTTTCGCGTATTTTGAAAAAAAAAAGCAGTCAGCTAGCATTATTATTAACAGAGCTATGAATTTTTGAAAAATAAAGCAGTCTAATTTTTAATTGTTTATATCTCGATTAATTTTGCAATAAGAAAAAAATCCTTTGGCACAAAATTCTATCTCCCAAAGTACTACCTTTGTGCAAAATTAGAAAAATTTCTGAGAGATGACTGATCCGCTTCACGTGGAATGGCCTATATATATATGTTGGGGTTTATTCAACAAAATTCACACGAACGTTGCTGTTGTCAATGAAACTTTATTGAATAAAGGTTATATGTTAGCACACGAACTTTCATACGTCTCTCACTCACGCTGGTCTCAGGTCAACTAACTGGTCCGCAGGCCAAAAAGCAAAAACACAGAATGCGGGGGAGGAAGGTTACAGGCAAAGGCTGAGACCCCATTGTGCTACCTGTTACACGTAACAGACAAGGCTCTAATAGAAGAGAGTTAAACTATCCATAGACCATGCATTCTCAA
>NW_012053837.1:0-518 GCF_000956235.1 Wasmannia auropunctata | reverse complement strand
TAAGTCGAAATCGTCGGAATAAATGATAAAATTGTTTGGAGAGTTAAATATTGTAAAGTCGATTTTATAAAGTATTGACTGTCTAGTCAATACAAAACAGCGGCTGCGAACAACATACTAGCAGTATGGTAGAGATATTTTGTAAGTTTGGCTGTTTTTGTAAGAGTCGCACGCTGAGAGTCGACAGATTTTCCCCACATCAAGAACTAAAAAATTTTTTTTCTCGAAAACGAGGCAAAACACGTTCTTGGGGTTTTTTTCTAAGATGTAGGAAAACTGAAAGTATATAAAAAATATTTTTTCAGATTTTTCGACTCTCTCCCCGATTGTTAAAAAAATTGTTGAAAAGTTTATTGTTAAATAAACAATGGAAAACAAAACATTTTTGGAATCTTCATTTTTTTCTCGTAAACTAGAACATTTTTCGCGTATTTTGAAAAAAAAAGCAGTCAGCTAGCATTATTATTAACAGAGCTATGAATTTTTGAAAAATAAAGCAGTCTAATTTTTAATTGTTT
>NW_012053836.1:0-480 GCF_000956235.1 Wasmannia auropunctata | reverse complement strand
CTTACTGTATAGCAGACTGTAGTAAAAAAAACGCAAGCGAGAAGTCGAAATCGTCGGAATAAATGATAAAATTGTTTGGAGAGTTAAATATTGTAAAGTCGATTTTATAAAGTATTGACTGTCTAGTCAATACAAAACAGCGGCTGCGAACAACATACTAGCAGTATGGTAGAGATATTTTGTAAGTTTGGCTGTTTTTGTAAGAGTCGCACGCTGAGAGTCGACAGATTTTCCCCACATCAAGAACTAAAAAATTTTTTTTCTCGAAAACGAGGCAAAACACGTTCTTGGGGTTTTTTTCTAAGATGTAGGAAAACTGAAAGTATATAAAAAATATTTTTTCAGATTTTTCGACTCTCTCCCCGATTGTTAAAAAAATTGTTGAAAAGTTTATTGTTAAATAAACAATGGAAAACAAAACATTTTTGGAATCTTCATTTTTTTCTCGTAAACTAGAACATTTTTCGCGTATTTTGAAAA
>NW_012053835.1:0-542 GCF_000956235.1 Wasmannia auropunctata | reverse complement strand
ATTAGGTATTTACTGTACAGCAGACTGTAATAAGAAAAACGCAAGCGAGAAGTCGACATCGTCGAAATAAATGATAAAATTTTTTAGAGAGTTAAATATTGTAAAGTCGATTATCGTTATATAGTAAGTACCTAATCTTGCGTTATAATTATTATTAAGTATTTTGTTGTATTATAATATAATTATAATATAATTTTAATGTAATTATAATACAACAAAATATAATTACATAATATAATTATAATGCAACAAAATACTTAATAATAATTATAACAAAAGATCAGGTACTTACTGTATAGCAGACTGTAATAAAAAAAACGCAAGTGAGAAGTCGAAATCGTCGGAATAAATGATAAAATTGTTTGGAGAGTTAAATATTGTAAAGTAAATTTTATAAAGTATTGACTTTCCAGTCAATACAAAACAGCGGCTGCGAACAACATACTAGCAGTATGGTAGAGATATTTTGTAAGTTTGGCTGTTTTTGTAAGAGTCGCACGCTGAGAGTCGACAGATTTTCCCCACATCAAGAACTAAAAAAA
>NW_012053834.1:0-354 GCF_000956235.1 Wasmannia auropunctata | reverse complement strand
TGGATAATGGTGTATATCCTACTCTGTGGAAAAAGGCCATTGTTAGCTCTATTCCGAAGATCAAATGTCCGTCTGAGTTACGTGACTATAGGCCCATTTCGATTTTGTGTGCTATTTCAAAATCGTTTGAACGCATAGTAGCGGATCAAATCAAGGAGTACCTAGAAATGTCTGATATCCTGGATCCATATCAGTTTGCATACAGGAGGGGCCATTCCACCCAGGCCGCCCTTGTGAGAGTCCTTGACGACGTGAGACAGGCGGCTGACTCGAGAAAGGTCACTGTGCTTGTCTCTTTCGACTTCACCAAAGCTTTTGACAACGTCTGCCACAAGATCCTGATAGACAAACTCA
>NW_012053833.1:0-996 GCF_000956235.1 Wasmannia auropunctata | reverse complement strand
TCGGTTTCATTTCGAACGCCGTTCTTCCAGCGCCGTCACATTGGTCACGTAAAACTAGGAAATTATACAATATACAGAGATAAAAAGAAAAATTAGCTTGCCGGACGCGCATTTTATTCCTAGAGACGTCTCCTGCGATATATCCTCTCGCGACAGCTTCCTCGATGTGGCGCAATCTTAATGGAACAAGAAGGAACTTTGTGAGAAAGAGAAAGAGCGGTCATTGTGTCAAGGGCGAAAGGGTCCACGGCATGCCGAAAGAGAGAGAGTGGGTCATCGGTTTCCCACATTTCTCGAGAAAGCCTCTGTAGCGGCACCTGTTTCCCTTTGCCGGTCTTGATCCCCTCCTCCCTCCCCCCCCTCGTTTTCCCAAATCTGTCGAGAGTTGAAGAATAGTTCGCAAGGTGTATCTCTCGGACGTTGTCGGGAACGCGTGCGCCAGGATCGCCTACAATTCCTTCGTCCTGCGGCCTGCCGTCCATTCAAGCCGTGCGTGCGCGCGTGCGAGCGCGAGCGGCAGTAACAGGTTCATGTGGATTAGCATAATCGTCATAAAGCATGCAGCCTCGATGAATTATTTATTTGTCGGAACGGCACGAGAAGGATGGAGAGTAAAAAGAGGAAAAAAGGAAAAGGAAGGAAGAACTCGCGTTGGAGGAAGAGACGAAGAAGAAACACGTATCGGAGAGTATTACAAAGGTTGTTAGGTACCTTCATCCTTCTTCTTCATCCCTTCTTCAGCTAGATGGTGAGTCCAGTTCGTAAAAGGAGGAAGAGAAAAGAAAGAAAGAGAAAGAGAGAGAGAGAGAGAGAGAGAGAGAGAGACAAAGAGAGGCGAGTGAGTTAAGTCAGCCGATTCGAAATAATCGTAAAGCTGCGGCCGCGCCTTATGAGAGCACGCTTGTTCCGCTTGTAATTTGTAAGGCCATCTCTACGATCCGGACGTTAAATTTTAGCATTTAATTTAGTTCCACTACGCGAGAACCGGTCGTATGC
>NW_012053832.1:0-340 GCF_000956235.1 Wasmannia auropunctata | reverse complement strand
ATTTTTATTATTAAATTATAATAAAGAAAAATGATATAACACGGTATACAATAAATAAAGATTTTTAGAAAATATTAAACAATTTAATAATTACATGCTTAAATA
Source organism: Wasmannia auropunctata (assembly GCF_000956235.1). Lineage (NCBI taxonomy): Eukaryota > Metazoa > Arthropoda > Insecta > Hymenoptera > Formicidae > Wasmannia > Wasmannia auropunctata. The sequence goes on along the minus strand of NW_012053832.1, from coordinate 235 downwards.
ATTTGATATTTTTCTTATTTTGCGAATTACCATTAAATTGACGAAATTAATTCTAGTAATTCGCAAAATAAGAAAAATATCAAATTATTTAAGCATATAATTATTAAATTGTTCAATATTTTCTAAAAATCTTTATTTATTGTATACCGTGTTATATCATTTTTCTTTATTATAATTTAATAATAAAAATTTTTGTCTTATTTCATATATCAAATAACGAGCAATATCTATTCTA
>NW_012053831.1:0-854 GCF_000956235.1 Wasmannia auropunctata | reverse complement strand
CCCCTCTCTCCTTCTATCCGCTCCTCTTCCGCCAACGTTTCTCGGTCTTTCAGGCGCGCGCCGTGAGCGTGAGACGTGCGTGAGGAAAAAGGGAAGCGCGCGTGTACTACACGTGCGCGCTGCCGGGTACGACGTCACGCGTGATGTAGCACGTTAGCAGAAGCGAGGAAAGTTATCGTCGTCGTGGACCGCCGGTGTGATGGTAGCAGCGGTTGTAGTGGTAACGGCAGTGGGGGCCCTGTCGTCGTCGTCGTCGTCCGTGTCCTCGTCGTCGTCGTTGTCGTCGTCGTCGTCGTCGCCGTCGTCTTGGTCGTTTCATGTCCAGCACCGACGCCGCTGTCGAGAGAGGCCTGTCCCGTAAGTGGGCCACTCACCTGAATACTTTGTGGCAATCAAGACTTGCTCTTGAAGTATGGGACAGCGCGAGAGCGGAGGAAGGAGCGACAGGAGCAGGCGAACGGGGAGAGCGACCGGACAACGAGAAGAGGAACGGAGACCAAGCCGAGGGAGAGACGGAGAAGGAGAAGGACTCGTTGCTCCTTGTCCGTCACCGGTCAGTCGTTCTTCAGGGTGCTCACGGTGCGCTTCCTCGCGGCTTCTCTCGCGATCGATCGAAAATCGCAATTCTCGCGATTCAGCGCGGCGGCACAGCTTGCTCGAGGATGATTAGTCTGAGGGCAACCAGACCGGGATCTCTTCGTCCTCCGCACTGCGGCAGGGAGTTTTGTCCCGTTTGCAGGTAATTTACATAAACTGTTTCGGCTGGCCGCTCCGTCGGGTTTCGATAGCGAAACATTTACATAGAGTTGTGTCGATTTAGTTATTGTTCACGCCGAAAATAATTCCTCATCCGA
>NW_012053830.1:0-356 GCF_000956235.1 Wasmannia auropunctata | reverse complement strand
TGTTAGATATCTATTCGATATCCTCATATCTATGATAGGATATCCATAAATCTCTAATAAATAGCTAGTAGACATCCTCTATACATCCAAATGTCCGCAATACGAGATCTCAGAAATATCCATAAGATATCTAAGCCAATCGATTACATATTTATATACCCAAATAGCACAAAAATGATTAAAAATAATGATTAAGTAAATGTTTATGAAATCAAAATAAAAACCATTATAAAACATTAAAAAAACAATATACGGGTTCCAAGGGGATCATTCCTTCCAAATTAATATCCAGATCTAATGGTCACCCATCCAAGCCATGACCGCTCTCAATGCTGCTTAACATTTGTGATCGGGAA
>NW_012053829.1:0-898 GCF_000956235.1 Wasmannia auropunctata | reverse complement strand
CGGGCCACAGTAACGGACTTTAAGGACTTCGTCGAGATCGCCAACGGGTGCTCTCGCGAAGACCTCCCTCTGGGCATTCTACTCCCGGTGGATCCCCTCAGCGGACCACCGGACGTGATAATATCACGTCGCCTTGCCGCCTTCTCCTGCGGCCTGTCGGCGGCTCGACACGAAGCCGCCTGACTCAACGCGAGCGACTCCCCTCCGTAACAGAGGAGAGAGGAAAAGCGCGGACGTAACAATTTCATATTAACTAAAAATTAGTATAACAATAGTTAATACTAAGCATTTTAACTAAGCAACATTAATTCAATTGATTTTAAAATGTTCTGTAAAATGTTCAAATGACAATATATCGTGCACGTCTGATAAAGTAAGTGTATAAAGATACTATAGATTCCTTCTGACGGATATTTATTTATAATTAACCAAAAATTTCAGAATATTATTTACAATTTAATATCGTGTAAAACAAATAGAACGTATTTGATAGAATAATAATATTTATACAAAATATATAACATACACAAGAGAAACTAAAATATGTGCACTATAATTTATAATATATAAAATTGTAAATTATGGAATTTTGTTCCAAACTTTTATGACATGAGTATACAGATACATATGAAATTATAAACATAAAATTATATGCATATAAGATTACATACGTACACATATTTTCTTAGACTTGACGAAATAGCAACGATTGCACAAAGATGGGCCAATCAATGTAATTACGGTCATGACAAATGCAGAGATGTGGGTAAGTAGATTTATATAATTACGTTTAGAATTTAAATTAAATATAAAATTTATTATTCTATCTGTTAGCAAATAATGCATGTCATTACAGACAGATTTCGAGTTGGTCAGAACATAGCCAAATATTCCACTA
>NW_012053828.1:0-735 GCF_000956235.1 Wasmannia auropunctata | reverse complement strand
TTTCTAATGCGTAATTTTTCGCAAATAAAGCTCCAGCAGACTCGAAAAGTAGATTTAGTACGGACACACATCACAAATTGTGCAGAAATCTTGATTTTGCTATGTAATTTGGATTCACTTCTTCAGAGGGCGATAGCGCGCGAGGGCATTTTAGCGTTACAGTCAAAAGGCCGGCATGACCTCTCGGATCCTCTCTGCTTTTAGCCGGTAACATACATACATACATTATACATTTTCACAATCAGGAGAAACCTGAGAGAAGACATGACGGCTTTTGGCCTATTATTTCAAAATTCCCTCATGCAGTAACACCTTCTGAAGAAGTGGATGTAAACTACATAGCAACATTCACTTTTCTGCACCGCGGGTATATAATTTGTAATGCATATCCGTGTTACATCCATCTTTTGAGACTGTTAGGGCTTTATTCTTGACAAATTGGACATTCAAAATTAAATTATGTCCTCTCTCAGATTACGGATATTTCCGGCGAGTAACACAGTCTTTGACTTTGTTCCGTGTCATGTACACTCGCTCACTAAAAGGTTGCGACACTTTTTTTTTTATAGGTTTCTAATTTATATTTAATATACGTATAATATATATTTTATAGATAACTAATATTTTGCAAATGCAAACCACGATGTACTATCTTTAGTTTAAAAGCAGTATAACACCAATCGTGGTCCGCATTTGCAAAATATTAATGCGTTTTGAAACCTATATAAAAAGAAA
>NW_012053827.1:0-403 GCF_000956235.1 Wasmannia auropunctata | reverse complement strand
GAACAACATCCGAATCATACTACAATCCGGGACCTCGAACTAAGAGCTCGCCAAGGCCGTTTAGGACGTCAAAGAGCACATCATGAGTATGATAAAGATGGTGTGCGTGTGCACGTTATCTTGGCATTCATTCATCTTAATCCTCATATAAGTAGTCGTATTATGGCTAGAGAAATTGGTGTCCCGAGAACAATGATCTTAAGATTTTGAAGAAAATGAAGTACCGTCCTTACCATATCACGTTAACACAAGCTCTTACTCAAGCAGATATGCCGTTGCGTGTACAATTTTGTCAATGGGCACAACAGATGATCCGAGCTGATCCGAATTTCTTCTATTATGTTATGTTCTCTGATGAATCGACGTTCAAAAATAATGGTGAATTGAATAGACATAATTGCCA
>NW_012053826.1:0-471 GCF_000956235.1 Wasmannia auropunctata | reverse complement strand
ATACCCATGGCTGATTATCGTCCCTCAGAGATTGTTGATATTCTCCTTGTTCTCGGAGAATGTCAACTAAATTATCATGAAGCTTCGCGAGTTTACCGGAATCGTTACCCCGAAAGAGAACAACATCCGAATCATACTACAATCCGGGACCTCGAACTAAGAGCTCGCCAAGGCCGTTTAGGACGTCAAAGAGCACATCATGAGTATGATGAAGATGATGCGTGTGCACGTTATCTTGGCATTCATTCATCTTAATCCTCATACAAGTAGTCGTATTATGGCTAGAGAAATTGGTATCCCGAGAACAACGATCTTGAGAATTTTGAAGAAAATGAAGTACCGTCCTTACCATATCACGTTAACACAAGCTCTTACTCAAGCAGATATGCCGTTGCGTGTACAATTTTGTCAATGGGCACAACAGATGATCCGAGCTGATCCGAATTTCTTCTATTATGTTATGTTCTCTGA
>NW_012053825.1:0-478 GCF_000956235.1 Wasmannia auropunctata | reverse complement strand
TGTAATTGCGGAAATCTCTTCCGCTGTTGATCGGAGTATCAAACTTTATTACTCACAATCAGAGGCTTACGTCTGCCGACAATACCCATGGCTGATTATCGTCCCTCAGAGATTGTTGATATTCTCCTTGTTCTCGGAGAATGTCAACTAAATTATCATGAAGCTTCGCGAGTTTACCGGAATCGTTACCCCGAAAGAGAACAACATCCGAATCATACTACAATCCGGGACCTCGAACTAAGAGCTCGCCAAGGCCGTTTAGGACGTCAAAGAGCACATCATGAGTATGATGAAGATGATGCGTGTGCACGTTATCTTGGCATTCATTCATCTTAATCCTCATACAAGTAGTCGTATTATGGCTAGAGAAATTGGTATCCCGAGAACAACGATCTTGAGAATTTTGAAGAAAATGAAATACCGTCCTTACCATATCACGTTAACACAAGCTCTTACTCAAGCAGATATGCCGTTGCGT
>NW_012053824.1:0-715 GCF_000956235.1 Wasmannia auropunctata | reverse complement strand
ATTCTTGTAGCTGACCTCAAGAGCTTTCCAAAACACTATAATCAAATGTTTCTTTATTGAATACTTTTCGAGTTATAAAGCTCCAAAGTTGCAATTTGAAAAAGTTTAAAATTATTCGATCGTATGGATGTTGTTGAATCGCAATTCGCGGCGTACAGGATACGGATAGTAACAGACAGGATTCCTATGCGTAATTGCAGATAGACGTTGGTGAAATATGATTACGTACAAAAAGCAGACAGAAACGAATAGAATTTACTGCTGTAATTGCGGAAATCTCTTCCGCTGTTGATCGGAGTATCAAACTTTATTACTCACAATCAGAGGCTTACGTCTGCCGACAATACCCATGGCTGATTATCGTCCCTCAGAGATTGTTGATATTCTTCTTGTTCTCGGAGAATGTCAATTAAATTATCATGAAGCTTCGCGAGTTTACCGGAATCGTTACCCCGAAAGAGAACAACATCCGAATCATATTACAATCCGGGACCTCGAACTAAGAGCTCGCCAAGGCCGTTTAGGATGTCAAAGAGCACATTATGAGTATGATGAAGATGATGTGCGTGTGCACGTTATCTTGGCATTCATTCATCTTAATCCTCATACAAGTAGTCGTATTATGGCTAGAGAAATTGGTGTCCTGAGAACAACGATCTTGAGAATTTTGAAGAAAATGAAGTACCGTCCTTACCATATCACGTTAACACAAGCT
>NW_012053823.1:0-834 GCF_000956235.1 Wasmannia auropunctata | reverse complement strand
CTGGACACTCCGTCTTCGAGGCGCTGTCATCCGTGTCTTATAAGTCCGCCAATTTTGGAATATATTTTTTTACGAAAAAATTTGTGTGACATCTTCGATGATAGTTTTAAATATATGCCAAGTTTCACGAAGATTGCTTATTTCATTCTCTCAAAAAAAAATCGCAAAGAACGGCTCGTTTTTAACAATTTACTTATACTTCCCCCCTTAAAAGCTTTCTTACAAATGAAGAAAAAAAATAAATTTACATCATTATCCAATTTAAGTAGTGTTAAAATAAATCCAGCAAAACAGATACTTATTAAATAACCTTTCCCTCCCACTTCCTTTCCTTCCCCAGGGTCTGTTATTCCATGTATTAAAAATAATTTACAAGTATATTAAATAAAAAAAAATCAGTCAAATATTATGAAAAGTAATGAACATGTACAAATGAACATAAATTTAATAAAAATATATGCATTAAAAGTAATACACATGTTAATAAAATTTAAAACATATGCATTAAAAGTAATACATATGTTAATAAAATTGAAGATACAAGTAAATGAATATTCATAAACAGCATTCATTACTTTTCATTTACCGACTTAAACTAAGCTTCCTTTACATGTTAATTAAAAATCATTACAAAATTTCTAACAGTGGATTCTAAAAAACAGAAAGCGCATTGACATTGGTACACGATTTGTTTTTATTAATTAATTCATTTTTTACCTACTATAAATTATTTTTATCGACACACAGCAATTATAAAGTAAAGTAAATGTACAAGTGACAGAACATGTATGGTAAACGTACCAGTGACTGAACGTGTATCTATCTCTGAACACG
>NW_012053822.1:0-570 GCF_000956235.1 Wasmannia auropunctata | reverse complement strand
CTTTTAAAAGTTAATGTTTTGACAGGATGACCGGATATAATATACATGTATATTCGGATACTTATACGTTTGGTTTGCCGCATTCTACCACAGTTTTGTTGTTCTGTATCTTTGACACAATCAACTTCAAAGGGTTGGTGTATTTATCAAGTGAACGCTTCGCCATACAACTGAGTGAATTAAATCGGACAAGAACTGAAAGATATCTATATTGCACAATTCAAATGTATCACACTTTCGCAAGTTAAATGCAAATTTGTTCGATATACGTTACATATCCTTAAATATGTCTTGCACATTCGTTTCTTTATCGAAAATTTGTATTTCACCAGAACAAAACTGTATCTTTTTGCGTCAGATCTAATTAGAACGCATGCAGTTTAACACGTTATAACAAACGTGTTTTTATTTTACAACATTTTTTACGCGTTCAATAAGATTTACTTTCAGATAATTGTAGCACGGTTTCCAATCTGTAGAGTTTCCTGACAGACGCAATTCAAAGTCTGTCGAAGCGAGCCATTGCAATTCTCGAAGTATCGAAAAGATCATTGCGGCACTCGAAGAATC
>NW_012053821.1:0-543 GCF_000956235.1 Wasmannia auropunctata | reverse complement strand
TAAAAACCAAGTAGCTGGTCCGTAATGGTCAGTCATACAATTTAAATCATTTCTTGGTTTACGCCAATACTCAGCTGTATTACGAAGTCTTGAAAAAATTGTACTAATATTTCCCTCTAATTGTTCTTTTGACATTGCATTCAAAAAGCTTTTTGCTGTAATTCGTTCTTTGGGATTTGTTATATTCATCTTATGATAAATACCACTATTTATTTGTCGAATATTCGCATCGTGTAATAGGTGAAATATATATTGTGGATTTAAACGAAATTGAGAATGTTTCGACATTAATCGTGATTTAATGAATTCACTGTCTGAAAGACGTATTGGTCTGTCCGCATGCTGACCATTTTCACCAAACGGGTACAAATCCGGGAAACATAACAAGTCTAATGTTTTATGTCGATTGTCTATTGGCACATCTTGTACTTTTAGCATTTGATATAATGCTGTTGAAGTCTTATTTTCTCTCTTTTCGTACAAAGGATAAACCAGTAAAATTGTTCGTAATATGCTTCTGGATCTTTAATTTGTGTTAATAAT
>NW_012053820.1:0-493 GCF_000956235.1 Wasmannia auropunctata | reverse complement strand
CTCTGGTTTGGTACTCTATTCTCCAAAAAAAATGTTCGACTTCGCCAATTGGATGATCTTTCGAACATATGAAATCGAGCATAGCGTGAAATTTATTTTTAATATATCTAGATACGGAAACAGGATCAGAAGCAATAAGTTCATTTGCAGACTTTGTTGATATTGTAGGATTTATTTCTCGTAAATATTCAATCATATGTGACCATAACCACTCACTTGGACTTAAAGTTAAAAACCAAGTAGCTGGTCCGTAATGGTCAGTCATACAATTTAAATCATTTCTTGGTTTACGCCAATACTCAGCTGTATTACGAAGTCTTGAAAAAATTGTACTAATATTTCCCTCTAATTGTTCTTTTGACATTGCATTCAAAAAGCTTTTTGCTGTAATTCGTTCTTTGGGATTTGTTATATTCATCTTATGATAAATACCCACTATTTATTTGTCGAATATTCGCATCGTGTAATAGGTGAAATATATATTGTGGATTTA
>NW_012053819.1:0-533 GCF_000956235.1 Wasmannia auropunctata | reverse complement strand
TGCACATGTTACATATTTCAATAGAAAATCACGTATTTCCTCGTTTGAGGATTCGCCAATTATTGGAGCATCTTTTATCCATATTAACATATGAAGATGTTGTGAGCCTCTGGTTTGGTACTCTATTCTCCAAAAAAAATGTTCGACTTCGCCAATTGGATGATCTTTCGAACATATGAAATCGAGCATAGCGTGAAATTTATTTTTAATATATCTAGATACGGAAACAGGATCAAAAGCAATAAGTTCATTTGCAGACTTTGTTGATATTGTAGGATTTATTTCTCGTAAATATTCAATCATATGTGACCATAACCATTCACTTGGACTTAAAGTTAAAAACCAAGTAGCTGGTCCGTAATGGTCAGTCATACAATTTAAATCATTTCTTGGTTTACGCCAATACTCAGCTGTATTACGAAGTCTTGAAAAAATTGTACTCATATTTCCCTTTAATTGTTCTTTTGACATTGCATTCAAAAAGCTTTTAGCTGTAATTCGTTCTTTGGGATTTGTTATATTCATCTTATGAT
>NW_012053818.1:0-568 GCF_000956235.1 Wasmannia auropunctata | reverse complement strand
TTTATCAAATATTCGCGCTGTCTTTTTTTAATATAAGTTGGATATTTACTACCATCTTGTAAAACATAAAAGTTATTTGTAGGTTTCTTCTTTGTGATATCGTACCATTTTGCAAAATTATAAAGATTAATTGACTCAAGTTCTTCTGGCCTTGTTGGATAATAATTATCAATTATTGAATTACAAAATATATCTGTTGAATCCACGTTTAACGACTCAATTTCTTTTCGTGTTTTTATCCTTCGATTTCTGACTTGATTCACATCCAGCCACTTAATTGTTGTGTGAGGATCAGTTCCATATAACGAATGGCCAAGAAGAGTATCGCATGCTTCTAAAGCGCCACATTCTCTATTATTTAACTTACACATTGCAAAACGCCAAAGACGACTACATAACGATTTAGTAGAACTAATTTCCTCGAATGTATCATTCGCATAACTAGTTTCAGATTTCGTTGTATACTTTGTGCAATACCAATTTAATAAAGTTGATTTTTCACCAATAAACTGTATATCCATGTTACCTTCCCATGCAGTAAGAATTGCAGAATTGTAATCGTTAATAT
>NW_012053817.1:0-561 GCF_000956235.1 Wasmannia auropunctata | reverse complement strand
TGTCGTCAAAAGTATTAAATATTTCAATCAATCGAAGATTTATATACATAAAAGTAATATTTGACACCATTGATATCTCGTCAATTATAAAAAGAATTGTATTTTTTAATTCTTCTCTTAATGTTTTTAAAACAGCGTCGGATAATTGTCTATATTTTGGAGTATAACCATGTTCCACTGGTAATTGGAAAAGTCGGTGAATAGTTAGTCCATCAATGTTAAAGGCAGCGATACCCGTAGGTGCAATTATTGCAACATCTTTTTTAAGAACTTGTTTTACCCAACATTTAATCGTTTTTATAAGATAACTTTTACCTGTTCCACCTTCACCACTCACATAATGTCTTAAGCATTTTGAATCGGAATCAATGGTATTTACGACTTTATCAAATACTCTCTTTTGATCATTATTTAATTCAGAAATTAATTTATCAATGTTTACCTCGCTTGTTTTATTTAAAACATCTCTGAATTCTTGCATAGCATTTCCAGCTTCGAAAGCAACAAATTCCGTTTCATCATTAGATTGTTTATTTTGTTCTTGTGGCGTTACTTCGTTGA
>NW_012053816.1:0-453 GCF_000956235.1 Wasmannia auropunctata | reverse complement strand
AGCATATTTTTATAACTAACGTCATCCTGTTGACGCATATTTATTCGAAGCTCGTCATAAGTAAATAAATCACTCCATATATCTGCAGCTCCTAACGATCCTAAATATTTTTCTGTTTTTTGTTTACTTATTTTTATGTAAGCGGGCTCTTCGTGTACCGGTGGCAATTGTAACAAATCACCAAATAATAATATATGCTTTTTACCAAACCATCCATCATTGTCGTCAAAAGTATTAAATATTTCAATCAATCGAAGATTTATATACATAAAAGTAATATTTGACACCATTGATATCTCGTCAATTATAAAAAGAATTGTATTTTTTAATTCTTCTCTTAATGTTTTTAAAACAGCGTCGGATAATTGTCTATATTTTGGAGTATAACCATGTTCCACTGGTAATTGGAAAAGTCGGTGAATAGTTAGTCCATCAATGTTAAAGGCAGCGATA
>NW_012053815.1:13101-13461 GCF_000956235.1 Wasmannia auropunctata | reverse complement strand
CCATCAAGTATTTTAAACACATGGTAGAAGCTCGCCAGTTCGTGATCTACACCGATCACAAGCCGCTTATCTTCGCCTTCCGCCAGAGACCAGAGAAGTGCACGCCAAGACAGTTCCGCCACCTTGATTATATCGGTCAATTCACCACCGATATACGCCATGTATCAGGCAAAGACAATGTAACTGCCGATACGTTGTCACGAGTAGAAGCAGTACACTCGACAATCGATTATGAAGCATTGGCCAAATCTCAACAAGAAGACCATGAGCTGTTTTCGTTGATCGTCGAAGGGAAAAGCCTGCAGCTCAAGAAGGTCGATATCCCTGGTGCAGGCTTGGCTATCTGGTGTGACACAAAGA
>NW_012053815.1:0-836 GCF_000956235.1 Wasmannia auropunctata | reverse complement strand
ATTAAAAAATACAATTCTTTTTATAATTGACGAGATATCAATGGTGTCAAATATTACTTTTATGTATATAAATCTTCGATTGATTGAAATATTTAATACTTTTGACGACAATGATGGATGGTTTGGTAAAAAGCATTATTATTTGGTGATTTGTTACAATTGCCACCAGTACACGAAGAGCCCGCTTACATAAAAATAAGTAAACAAAAAACAGAAAAATATTTAGGATCGTTAGGAGCTGCAGATATATGGAGTGATTTATTTACTTATGACGAGCTTCGAATAAATATGCGTCAACAGGATGACGTTAGTTATAAAAATATGCTTTCTAGAATTCGACTTGGAGTTGTAACAGATGATGACATTAAGACACTGAATTCTAGAAAAATTAATTTTAAATCTACATTGTGCAATGAGAGGCTGAATGAAATATGTGAGCATCTTATGAAACAGCCATGTGATACAGTATGTTTACTACCAACTTGCAATTTATGTAATGTGTTGAATACTGCAATGTTAGAACGTATACCTTCTGTAAATATTTCACTGTTAGCACAAGACATTACTGATTGTCCAGTGTATTTAAAGAAAAAGGTTCTAAAAGCTATTGATATGGATGATGACGATAATACAAAAACTGGTGGACTTGCAAAAGAAATAATAGTTAAAATTGGAGCAAAAATTATGCTTCGAAGAAATATTGATATTACACTAGGACTCGTAAATGGAACTATTGCTACAATTGTTGGAGTTTCACGTGATACTGAAAATAATGTAGAAACATTAACAATAACATTACCAAATGGAAAGCAGCACAATATTGAACGTATTAATGT
>NW_012053814.1:0-830 GCF_000956235.1 Wasmannia auropunctata | reverse complement strand
ATGACACTTTATCCATATTTGAAAAACCTTTAATCGATAAAAATGTACGTTGTTCCGTAGACTCTGATTCTTCTTGAATTTGATCAAAAAAAGATGCAGCTGGTAATGCCCATAACTGATCTCTAATTTTATTATATCGATTCTTTTGTACATCAATATTTTCTGCATTTGGACAATATAATTTCCTTAAACGATTATATTCAACAATGGCTAATTCATTAGCTTTAACAGATACCGGATCATAATTTATCAAGTGTAATCCTTCAATGGATGTGAGACGTGATAAAGCTACATACGTTTGGCCACAACTAAATACAGAATTTCCAACATCAATTACAGCTGATTTTAAACTCAAGCCCTGACTTTTATGAATAGTTATTCCATAACTAAGTGTTATAGGAAATCGTTTTCGTATAACGTATGCTTTGTCCATTACTTGAAACTTCACATTGTTGTGCCCGGGTGATTGAGGGGCACAATAAGAGGATCCGACTCCGCGGGGGAACGGGACTTCGATTTATGATGAATAACTCTGACATCTTTATATTCCTTTAGAATATAACACTTTTATTTCACTCGATTTCACAGACTTGACTTTATTTAACACCTTCACCTTAACTATTATAGACAGAATAACTTTCACGACACGAACGTCGTGCTCGAACGTGAATATGACGGACTTAAGGACTGACCGCTCGCGGCTGATCGTTGCGCGTACTTATGGCTACGCGTTGCCGCGTCAGCGCTCAGCATTTCGGCAATTGCATTGCGCGTTCTCGGTACGTCGCGGTCAACGTCCTGATTTATTGTAATTTCTTAATACAACGACT
>NW_012053813.1:0-357 GCF_000956235.1 Wasmannia auropunctata | reverse complement strand
TAATTAGTCATATGTCAACTTTTTACTGGCCCTTGCGATATTTTAGTTTAAATAAATTTTCAGGACTCTATTTCATATTTCTTATTTTAAATTTAAATAAGTTTCTAAAACCTATTTTATAATATCTTTTATTTTAAATAAGTTGTATCAGTTGTTTTACCAACTTCTGGATTTTTAATGTTTTCAAGGTTACTGTAATTACAATATTTTTATTAAATTTTAATATAATATCAATCACAAATTATTGTATTTTTAGTAAATTTATTTACTTTGTATGTTATATTTTTTCTATTTATATCTGGAAAATCAGAACTCTCTTCTAAATATTTTTAATCTTTTTTGTTCTTTTTAATCTTG
>NW_012053812.1:0-434 GCF_000956235.1 Wasmannia auropunctata | reverse complement strand
CCCTCCCCGCCTGCGCCCATACTACCTACTGGACGGGGCTTCGCCCCCCCCAACCCCCCATTGGGATTATTTCTTTTGTTACTTTTTTTGTTAATAACTATTTAACGAATAATCCACTAAATCCCATAAACATGACACACGATTAAATGAGCATATATAACTTATTATGTTAATAACTTTTTAATAAATAATGAGCGACGGGAAACGTCAGTGGCCTTAAACTTCTTAAGGGTCAAGGTCAAGATCAAAATCAGTCGGAAGTCATTTGGGGCTGACTGTGTAAAGGTAAACATTTACCTTTATTTGAAATAATTAGTCATATGTCAACTTTTTACTGGCCCTTGCGATATTTCATTTTAAATAAATTTTCAGGACTCTATTTCATATTTCTTATTTTAAATTTAAATAAGTTTCTAAAACCTATTTTATTATAT
>NW_012053811.1:0-405 GCF_000956235.1 Wasmannia auropunctata | reverse complement strand
GATCTACAAAATTTTCGGAATGATTTACCTTTCGATGTATGTAATTATGTTTATGTAATGATTTATACGCTTTCCACGAGTCACTATGAATTATTGTTCCGCCCCTCCCCCCTGCACCCCCCCTCCACGCCTGCGCCCATACTACCTACTGAACGGGGCTTCGCCCCCCCCCAACCCTCCCATTGGGATTATTTCTTTTGTTACTTTTTTTGTTAATAACTATTTAACGAATAATTTACTAAATCCCATAAACATGACACACAATTAAATGAGCATATATAACTTATTATGTTAATAACTTTTTAATAAATAATGAGCGACGGGAAACGTCAGTGGCCTTAAACTTCTTAACGGTCAAGGTTAAGATCAAAATCAGTCGGAAGTCATTTGGGGCTGACTGTGTAA
>NW_012053810.1:0-388 GCF_000956235.1 Wasmannia auropunctata | reverse complement strand
CGATATCTATTATTTTTAGTATATTGTAGACTCATACATTGTATAAGGCGAAAATTTATTGGATATTGAGACATCAAAATTTCACGACCCCCAATTTCACCCCCTCGTTCTATATTTTGAGTATGTGCACCTGTTGTAGGATCTACAAAATTTTCGGAATGATTTACCATTCGATGTATGTAATTATGTTTATGTAATGATTTATACGCTTTCCACGAGTCACTATGAATTATTGTTCCGCCCTCCCCCCTGCACCCCCCTCTCCGCCTGCGCCCATACTACCTACTGGACGGGGCTTCGCCCCCCCCAACCCCCCATTGGGATTATTTCTTTTGTTACTTTTTTGTTAATAACTATTTAACGAATAATCCACTAAATCCCATAAACA
>NW_012053809.1:0-392 GCF_000956235.1 Wasmannia auropunctata | reverse complement strand
CTTTTCTTCTAATGCATCGCTCAAATTGGTCAATTGTTGTTGGTAGCGATTTGCTGTGATTGTTTCACCCGGTTGTAACAACTCGTAATACAACAGTGCTTGCAATTCGTCCGTTTCAATCTTTTCAGGGCGTCCAGCAAGCGGTTCATCTTTAAGACTGAAATCTCCTTGGCGAAATTTTTGATACCATCTTTTACATGTAGTATGACTTACAGCGTTCTCTCTATATGCAGCACAAATTATTGCAGTGGCATTCAGCAGCATTTTTCTTCAGATGAAACGCGAAGTGGATAGAAAATCGAATATGCTCTTTTGTTATTGCCATCGTGAATACTACTGATTTTTTATGTTATATGCATCAAACGCCAAACCGTATGGCATTTTAGAAGACC
>NW_012053808.1:0-467 GCF_000956235.1 Wasmannia auropunctata | reverse complement strand
CAGTGTATCAGTGTATGTATTTGATAACTTCAAACGTTAAAATAAACATTTTTTAAACATTAAAAAAATATTTCTTCAAACGTTAAAATAAACGTTTTTCAAACGTTAAAAAAATATTTCTTCAAACGTTAAAATAAACGTTTTTTTTAATGAAAAAAAGAGCACTTAACCCTTTATTTAAATGTTTTTAAAAATGTTTTTTTTAATGTATTTTAAATATTTTTAAAAATATTTTTTAAAACATTGCTGATTGGGAGGTAGTAATCGGAAGGCGTCATGTCTGGGCTCCGCACGCCGCGTGCGGAAGAAGTTCCCAGCTTAACGCAAAGATCCTGAGTCACTTTCGCAACATGTGGTCGATCATTGTCATGAAGCAAGATCACTTTACAACGTCCTTGGCCAGTAAATGGCCTCTTTTCTTCTAATGCATCACTCAAATTGGTCAATTGTTGTTGGTAGCGGTCTGC
>NW_012053807.1:0-395 GCF_000956235.1 Wasmannia auropunctata | reverse complement strand
TATCGGCCTCCACACTGTGGCTACCTATCAGATATTCTTAATATCATTGCTGATAGATTTGTGCTATATAAACACACTCTCATCTTGGGTGATTTTAATGCGGATCTTGATTCTTGTTCGTATGATTCCGAACTTATTAAGTCTTTTGCCAATTCTGTAGACTTCTATTTGGTACCCTATGCGCCAACGCACCACACACGCTCGTCTGCCACTCGTCTTGATTTTTGCATGATCGATGACGTGGACAAATTAATTTCCTATGGTCAACAGGATATTGGTTTTCTTTCCTCACACGATTTGATCTACGTGGAATACAGGCTAGGTGTGGGGAGTCTGCAGGAGCGGAGCATTTGGGTGAGAGATTTTTAGATCCTTCGACTCTGACCGCTTCCTGA
>NW_012053806.1:0-364 GCF_000956235.1 Wasmannia auropunctata | reverse complement strand
ATCACTGATAGAATCAACAGTATTAATTATGGCTAGTGCGATGAATACTGCGAATATCTGCCATGTAAATGCTCAGTCTTTGTTGGCGCATTTTGATGAATTTCGGACTTTTTTCGAGGATTCAAGATTTCATATCATCTGTGTGTCTGAGACGTGGCTCAAGCCCTCCATCCCTGACCAGATGATATCTCTTCGGGGGTATCACATTTTGCGACAGGATCGCGTGGGCAAGATTGGCGGGGGAGTGGCTATCTATTTGCAAAACCAACTCAGAGGTAGGATACTGGAACACTCTGACAATGTGTACTGTCGCAAGCCGGAATTTTTGATGGCAGAGATCTCCACGGATCTGTGTTCCAAATTC
>NW_012053805.1:0-515 GCF_000956235.1 Wasmannia auropunctata | reverse complement strand
TAACTGTGTTATGGAGGTAACTCCACATATTCGCTCGCTGTTATTAAGCGACAAACATGTATATGTAAATTACTATGCTTGCCGTGTCTCTGATTATGTAAAAGTTTTACAATGCTTTAAATGTCTGGCATTTGGACATTTCGCCAAAAACTGCAAGTGTGCACCTCTCTACGGCCACTGCGCTAAGCCGCATGAGACAAAGGAATGTACGAAGAGGAAGGAATCGCCTGTGTGTGGAAATTGTAGAAGATGGACATCGCAAGTTGCGCCGCAGCACTCTGCATTGGATGGTAAATCGTGCCCTATTTTGCGAAAGAGAATCACTGATAGAATCAACAGTATTAATTATGGCTAGTGCGATGAATACTGCGAATATCTGCCATGTAAATGCTCAGTCTTTGTTGGCGCATTTTGATGAATTTCGGACTTTTTTCGAGGATTCAAGATTTCATATCATCTGTGTGTCTGAGACGTGGCTCAAGCCCTCCATCCCTGACCAGATGATATCTCTTCGG
>NW_012053804.1:0-748 GCF_000956235.1 Wasmannia auropunctata | reverse complement strand
TTTTTTGAGATATGCGTATACCTTGCAATAATTGTGCCAATTGCATATGTCCTTTAATTTTTTTAATATCTCTTAAATCTTTTACTAATAAATATGCTGGATCACCTATATAATTATACATGTTAAATTTTATTATATCGAGTACGTTTGTATTTAAATAATAAATAATATTTATTTTAATCATTATATGTAAATGAAGTAAAAAAAATATATATATATATATATCCTTGATAAAAAAATATTAGACATTTACATTCTTTTTATTGATTTCTGGAATTCTTTTAGCTTTATTATGTTCTATTATAGTTATTATTATTGTTATTATTATTGTTATTATTATTGTTATTATTATTATTATTACCTGTATTGTTTTTATTTTTGTTATCATATACAAATTTAAAAAATTCTTGAAACATAAAATAATTTATATTACATACTATAAATTAATTTTTAAGAAAAAATATTATATAATAATTAATAAGATGTTTAATAATTTTGATTAAAATTGTATAATAATTCAAAAAAGTGTAAAATTATTTCTTATATTTCTTAAGAGGATGCTGAAAGGTCGGCCAAATTTGTACAAGATCGATAAAGCAGACTCTTCAGTGTCAATGGTATCTCTAAATGAACTTCTTACAATATCTTCTGGTTTCACTCAAACACGTGGAATGTCCTTATCTAACTTATTGAAGTGCCATTTCTTGGAAAATCCGGTACTTACTGTCAGACGCAATTTTTGCTGTCT
>NW_012053803.1:0-580 GCF_000956235.1 Wasmannia auropunctata | reverse complement strand
ATTTTATTAATGATTGATTTTTGTAGTATAATTTGAAGATCCTTTGACACACTCTTAAAAATTCTTAATATAACTATTTGAACTATTATATAAAATATTAACAATTACAAAAATTGAACGATAAATTATATTGCAATTAACGCCAGTTAACAATTATTTATAATATTATACGATGTTATAATTCTTTTTTATATTATTATATTTCTTTTTAATAATATCATACGATATTATATTTCCTTTTTATATTGTTATATTTCTTTTTTTTATTTTATACTGAGTTTCTCTTAAAAACTCAGTTTATTGTTTCTGAAATAAAAGTATTATTGTGAATTATTTGATATTTGTATATTAATTTATGACTATTATTACTAAATATTATTGATTATTACTCAATTAATTTTATTACTTCTTTTAAAGGTTCTTCTATTTTTCTTTTTTGAGATATGCGTATACCTTGCAATAATTGTGCCAATTGCATATGTCCTTTAATTTTTTTAATATCTCTTAAATCTTTTACTAATAAATATGCTGGATCACCTATATAATTATACATGTTAAATTTTATTATATCGAGTACGTT
>NW_012053802.1:0-622 GCF_000956235.1 Wasmannia auropunctata | reverse complement strand
TTACATTTCTCTCTCCAGTTGAAGAATATTAATACGAAATTTTGAAACACTCAAAAATTTACTTACCTTCTCTCAAATCAAATTTTTCTTGTTTTTTACTGAAATACTTGTTTGATTTAAATGCAACTTAGAGACATGAACCTATGTTATAAAAGAGATATTTTACTGTAACTTTTTCATTGTTTCTTTAATCATAAATACATAAACGGAACGCAGTGCCAACTTGCCTCTTGTGCCAACGAGCCCCGGTTTCCCCTACTAGCACTACAGACGCGCGCTTCATCCTTTTTCCGTATTAATATTAGCAATTTATTTATAAATATTAACAGTTATTAAAAAAAAGAATATATACATTTTAATTAATTATTTTATTATTGGCTCAATTTAAATATCGAAATAAAAACAACATATCACAAAAATAATTTTTATGCTAATTTTATTAATGATTGATTTTTGTAGTATAATTTGAAGATCCTTTGACACACTCTTAAAAATTCTTAATATAACTATTTGAACTATTATATAAAATATTAACAATTACAAAAATTGAACGATAAATTATATTGCAATTAACGCCAGTTAACAATTATTTATAATATTATACGATGTTATAATTCTTTTT
>NW_012053801.1:0-335 GCF_000956235.1 Wasmannia auropunctata | reverse complement strand
TCTAACCTAGAGTCCTAGATTATCAGAGAAGCGCGACCGGTGTTACGAGTCCTGATTGGACTCGCAAATGGCCAATCATAAAATTGATTTATCGCTATTATAAATGGCTGCCGAATAAATCAATCTTATGATTGGCCATTCGATGCCATTTTTAATATTTTCTAGTACTTTTGCGATACTGCCATAAGCCGGTCGCGCTTCTCTGATAATCTAGAACTCTAATCTAACCGAATGCGAAGATTTCTTGGCACTGGGGCAGAGGGCATTGATCGAATGTGCGGCACTGAAAAAGTTTGCACTCAGTGCGCACTAGTGCAAGCTGCCGAATTCGCTAT
>NW_012053800.1:0-371 GCF_000956235.1 Wasmannia auropunctata | reverse complement strand
TTTCGAGATATTGTGGGTACCAATTTGAAAAACGTGGTTTTGAGAAAAACGGGTTTAAAGTTTTTTGTACATGATTACATAGATTGAGACCACTCTCTCAAGTGCTATGGCCGGTATTCATGAGTCGGTTTTTATTTCAAAGCCGTCTTAATGTCTTAAGATGCTAATACGACTCTGTTATTGGCTTATAACATCTTAAGACTATACTTAAGACGATCTCAAATATAAGGGGCTTTCTACAATAAGCCGTTAGTCACTACTCATATCATACTAACTAAGAATTGACCAATCATAGTCGAATATTTGTCTTATATTCAACTGTGATTGGTCAATTCTTACGATTTACGGCTTACAATCTGACATACGACGTA
>NW_012053799.1:0-598 GCF_000956235.1 Wasmannia auropunctata | reverse complement strand
ACCTCTTCCTCGAAGAGCCTTTATCGTCAGCGTGTATTTAATTATGCCCGCAAAGTCCTTGGTTCCGCCAATAACGATTAATGAAACTCTTTCATATTTCAGCAACACCGAATTATCATCGTAATGTCTTATCCAGTTACCTTTCCTTTCAGGTACTAACTCGGTCGCCACTTCGTTTATCCTCCAACGAAGAAGGTCTTTGGGTCTGCAACTACCACCGATGTCCTCTCTGTGGCTCGGCTTTTGTTCGGGTAGACTGCCTCTGGATTTCTCGCCCCGGAATTATTTGTGATACGACCACATGCAGGTACGAAGCGGGAGATGGTGAAGATGCGCTTACTGATGTCTCGTTTTCGATTTTTAAATGTTTATTGTAGTATCTTAATGCTCACATGCGCACACTACACTCACTCACACGTTCTCGCTCGCACACAATCAAATTACGCGTAACGCGATTACGCGGACGCGTCTCCGTCGCGTACGGTGTCACGAAAAGACGTTTGGTCAATTCGCGCGACCGTCTCGTCTACGCAACGAATCAATTGGGAACCCATTTTCCGAAAGCGCGGAACGTCGTCGGCCGATCCGCGTCGCGTAC
>NW_012053798.1:0-472 GCF_000956235.1 Wasmannia auropunctata | reverse complement strand
TTCCATCTGTCCCGTGCTGCCCTTCCAAAAATGGGACCTCTGACGCCTCCCTCGGAAGAGCTGGCCAGGCTCTCCCCTCCTGCGTCGAAATCTTCTGAGTCCGCTTGACCCCTCTTGTGTGCTTCCTTCTTCTCTCTTCTGACCAGGGGGGGGGGAACTTCCGTGGCACCCTTCGTCTTATAAGACTCCCCAGGTCCCTGTCTCGGCATTCGCCCGTGGGTGACATCCCACGTCCCACGGGAAAACCACGGTCAAAAACCGCGAGAGAGACAGCCCTCTACTTCAGCCAAAATTTTGTTCCTGATGTTCGGGTACAGCCTCGCGTCTCCGGAAAGACATTAACTTCTTTTAAACTAGAAAGGAATAAAACTACGCAGTAAAATGAAATTAACTTATTTTTTATTTAACAAAATATTATTCGATTCCCCCTAACTCCTTTAAGCTTCGACTTTTCTAAACATTTCCTGTCTTT
>NW_012053797.1:0-330 GCF_000956235.1 Wasmannia auropunctata | reverse complement strand
TTCAACTACAAACGACGGGAAAGTAATTACAAACAACTACAAATGTTTGTAAAAATTGTGCCGCAAGCGAATTTGAGATATCTTTAAAAATTGAGAAAATTACGTTTTTAATTTATTGTAAATATGTTGTAAATTTTAAATAGCTCAACTACAAACGATGGGAAAGTCACTACAAACAACTACAAACGATTCTAAAAATTATGCCGCAAGCGAATTGGCGTTGCTTCCATCTGTCCCGTGCTGCCCTTCCAAAAATGGGACCTCTGACGCCTCCCTCGGAGGAGCTGGCCAGGCTCTCCCCTCCTGCGTCGAAATCTTCTGAGTCCGCTT
>NW_012053796.1:0-442 GCF_000956235.1 Wasmannia auropunctata | reverse complement strand
CTGGTATAGCTCTATGTCAGCAACTTTGAATGTATCATTTATTCATCAAATATATTTCAATGATACATTATTGTAACATTACATAGACGTATATGTTACATATATTTTTATATCATGTAATATAACATAAATATCTATGTTACGTTTATATAATGCAATGTATAATGCAATATATGAGTATAAAAATAAACATTAATTTATAAATATACTTATATTTTTAATTCTAAATGTTATAAATGTTTGTCTTATTGCAAGATCATATTAGTAGTTTCCTGGATCAATAAAAGCGATTGTTCATGTTCGTTTTTCATACTTTCTATTTTAAGCTGAATATTATTTATCATTTCTTTAATATCATTTATTGAACTAGTAAGATCATCTGTCCCCTCGGCAATTATTATTGGCGCATTGTTGATATTACCGTTTAAGATAACATTTCCTG
>NW_012053795.1:0-406 GCF_000956235.1 Wasmannia auropunctata | reverse complement strand
TCCATATATACCGCTCGCGTTGAGCTCATTGTCGAGAAGGTGGCGCAGCTGAGGCGGTCAGCTGTAGACTACCAATCTGTCGACCCGGGTTCAATTCCCCTGATTCCTGAATTTTATTTATTTTTTTTTACAATGTTAAATATGTATTACATTATTATGTAAAATAAAAATAATCAAATTGACATTGTTTTGATTGAAAAATTTCACTTTTAATTTCATTTAAAATAATTCATTGTTAGATGTATATATTATATTACACAAGTGTCATAAATATTAAATGTAATATTATTTGTACAGTACATGTAACATACTGGTACGGCTCTGTGTCAGCAACTTTGAATGTATCATTTATTCATCAAATATATTTCAATGATACATTATTGTAACATTACATAGACGTATATGT
>NW_012053794.1:0-440 GCF_000956235.1 Wasmannia auropunctata | reverse complement strand
TTAACTCTCTAAAAAATTTTATCATTTATTTCGACGATGTCGACTTCTCGCTTGCGTTTTTCTTATTACAGTCTGCTGTACAGTAAATACCTAATCTTGCGCTATAATTATTATCAAGTATTTTGTTGCATTATTGTGAGAGTATGCAAATTTCTCACTGTCTTTTTTTTCTTTTCTTTTCCTCAGTTATTCTATTCCTTAATTCTAATACTTATATTTTATACGTTTCTATTCTCTGTATCGCGCATGCGTTCCGGTCACCGTGCATTCGCAGCACATTATATTATTTCCTTGTACCACGCATAGATGGCGTTTACTTTACTTTTGCTTTCCGTTCTTTGTTAGTCAGTCAGTACGTTGAAACTGGTCGCCTTGTACGTTATACGTTATACGCAGTGTATAGTGAGAATAAGACATTAAAAGTATTTATCCGAAAGCTA
>NW_012053793.1:0-333 GCF_000956235.1 Wasmannia auropunctata | reverse complement strand
TAATTACATTAAAATTATATTATAATTATATTATAATACAACAAAATACTAAATAATAATTATAACGCAAGATTAAGTACTTACTATATAACGATAATCGACTTTACAATATTTAACTCTCTAAAAAATTTTATCATTTATTTCGACGATGTCGACTTCTCGCTTGCGTTTTTCTTATTACAGTCTGCTGTACAGTAAATACCTAATCTTGCGCTATAATTATTATCAAGTATTTTGTTGCATTATTGTGAGAGTATGCAAATTTCTCACTGTCTTTTTTTCTTTTCTTTTCCTCAGTTATTCTATTCCTTAATTCTAATACTTATATTTTAT
>NW_012053792.1:0-365 GCF_000956235.1 Wasmannia auropunctata | reverse complement strand
TACAGTCTGCTATACAGTAAGTATCTGATCTTTTGTTATAATAATTATTAAGTATTTTGTTGCATTATAATTATATTATGTAATTATATTTTGTTGTATTATAATTACATTAAAATTATATTATAATTATATTATAATACAACAAAATACTTAATAATAATTATAACGCAAGATTAGGTACTTACTATATAACGATAATCGACTTTACAATATTTAACTCTCTAAAAAATTTTATCATTTATTTCGACGATGTCGACTTCTCGCTTGCGTTTTTCTTATTACAGTCTGCTGTACAGTAAATACCTAATCTTGCGCTATAATTATTATCAAGTATTTTGTTGGATTATTGTGAGAGTATGCAAATT
>NW_012053791.1:0-340 GCF_000956235.1 Wasmannia auropunctata | reverse complement strand
TTTTTTTATTACAATCTGCTATACAGTAAGTACCTGATCTTTTGTTATAATAATTATTAAGTATTTTGTTGCATTATAATTATATTATGTAATTATATTTTGTTGTATTATAATTACATTAAAATTATATTATAATTATATTATAATACAACAAAATACTTAATAATAATTATAACGCAAGATTAGGTACTTACTATATAACGATAATCGACTTTACAATATTTAACTCTCTAAAAAAATTTTATCATTTATTTCGACGATGTCGACTTCTCGCTTGCGTTTTTCTTATTACAGTCTGCTGTACAGTAAATACCTAATCTTGCGCTATAATTATTATCAA
>NW_012053790.1:0-422 GCF_000956235.1 Wasmannia auropunctata | reverse complement strand
TGTGTTTTGCCTCGTTTTCGAGAAAAAAAATTTTTTAGTTCTTGATGTGGGGAAAATCTGTCGACTCTCAGCGTGCGACTCTTACAAAAACAGCCAAACTTACAAAATATCTCTACCATACTGCTAGTATGTTGTTCGCAGCCGCTGTTTTGTATTGACTAGACAGTCAATACTTTATAAAATCGACTTTACAATATTTAACTCTCCAAACAATTTTATCATTTATTCCGACGATTTCGACTTCTCACTTGCGTTTTTTTTATTACAGTCTGCTATACAGTAAGTACCTGATCTTTTGCTATAATAATTATTAAGTATTTTGTTGCATTATAATTATATTATGTAATTATATTTTGTTGTATTATAATTACATTAAAATTATATTATAATTATATTATAATAAAACAAAATACTTAATAATA
>NW_012053789.1:0-504 GCF_000956235.1 Wasmannia auropunctata | reverse complement strand
ACTTTGCGGGCGTGAATAACTTCACGCCGACGATAAGGCTCTTCGTGGAAGAGGTCCGATATTGATTAACTTGTAATTTCGGGAGATAATATAAATAGAATACGGTCATTTTAAATGTATGTGATAAAGTCCGGTTACAGATGTTTATTCATTAAACTTAAAGCCTTATTGAAACATAGTCAAGCCTTATTGAATGGCGACCGTAACAGGATATGTTCCGACGGTCAGCCACTTTAAGAGTTTATAAGAAAGATAAAAAACCTAAAGCCTTATTGAATGGCGACCGTGACAGGACCGGTAGGAACTGTCGTAATAAAAACGGTGCTGATTAGCGGGATAACGCGATAAGCGTATAAACGCGACGCGAAAACAATTATCTCGAGATCGATAGTTCACCGGGTACGCCGTCAGTAAAGAAAGCTTATGCATGAGAAAAAAGGAAAGTTAAAGCCAATTCTAAAGTAAAGAAGCACACCGAAAGTTTGTTGCATAATTGTTGCATGA
>NW_012053788.1:0-696 GCF_000956235.1 Wasmannia auropunctata | reverse complement strand
AAGCATTATACCGCGTTTTCGAAAATCTGTCGCGAGTGAACGCGAATAAAATTGATTATTTACGCCCGAGACACGCTAGTTGTGAATGCACAAGGTGCATGGCGTGTATTCTCTGATGATACGAGTAATTCTTGTGAATTCCGAAGTACGCGACGCGGATCGGCCGACAACGTTCCGCGCGTTGGAAACAAGTTCCCAACCAATCCGTCGCGTTTGCGAGACGGTCGCGCGAATTGACCGACGTCAGTTCCGCGACACCGCGTGCGACGAGTACGCGAACGTGCTATCGCGTTCCGCGTGAACTGTGTGCGAGCGAGATCGAGTGAGTGTGTGTTGTGTGCGCATGAGAGACATAAGATATTAAAATAAACAATTATAAAACATAAACAGTGACATTGATAAGCGCACCCACACCATCTCCTGCTTCGTACCCGCATGAGTTCGTATCATTAACAATTCCGGGGCGAGTGATCCAGCAGCAGCCTGCTTGAAGGAAGCCGAGCCTGAACGAGGACACCGGTGATAGCTGCTGGGCCAACCTTCTTCGTTGGAGGATAAACGAAGTGGCGACCGAGGGAGTACCCAAAAAGGGAAGGTAATCGGAAATGCATTCTCATAATATTTCGGTGTTTGCTAAATTTGAAAGAGCTTCATTTATACTTATTGGCGGTGCAAAGGACTTTGCGGGCGTGAATA
>NW_012053787.1:0-433 GCF_000956235.1 Wasmannia auropunctata | reverse complement strand
AAAATTAAGAATATAGCTATATGGTGTAAGGTATAAAAATTAAGAATATAGCTAAATTAGGGCTGGTGATTTCCTTCGAAGGTTTCGAAAGATCGGCATTGAAATCTTCGAAATTCGAAGCTTCGAAACTTCGATATTTTAAACTTTGAACCTTTGAAATTCAAAATTATATAAATATTAATTAAACACCTCTACCCATCCACCGATACACACACATTCACATCCACCCACACTCAATCACCTACTCACCTATCCACAGTCATTCATCCATCCGCACTCAATCATCCATCTACATACGTCCACCCATCCACTGACATACGCACACGCACGCACGTACACACACACGCACACATACACACACACACATGCACGCACACACGCACGCACACTTACCCACTCACCATTTCAGCATATATATATATATATTCTTTTA
>NW_012053786.1:0-587 GCF_000956235.1 Wasmannia auropunctata | reverse complement strand
TTTGCAGCTAACAAATTATAGACCCACGATGTATTAAGTTGCTGTCGTTCGCTAATTCTTCTAGTTTGCTATTGCTATCAGAAGTTTTTTCATTATTTCAGAACAAAAAGTTAGTAAAATTTTAATATACTTGTTTTAGTAGTTTTTTTGTTTATAATACCTTGTTTTTCGAAAGTGCGAATGCGAGCGTAACATGAAGTTAACGCTTTTGATACTTACTTACTGTGAATGGGTAGGAGCAATAAATTCGGGACTAGGTCAATAAGCAATAAATATAGCAATAAATTAGTACTTAATTATGGCATATATTCCAATTTTTTAAATGATGGTGACGCTAGGTTCACACAGGCGTTATTTTTTGAGTCTCAAACTCAGATTCCAACTTAAAGTTAGATTCCAAGAATTTGTAGTAGTATTTGTAGTAGTATTTGTAGAGGAAGGACTTCAAGAATACTGCACAATATTGTGCAATACCTTCGCATGGCGAATTATCCTAGAAATGTCAGCCGCAGAAAGAAAGCTCGATTTTGCTGAAAGCAGCAGTACGTATTACTTGTGAGCTCGCGACGATTGGAGATTGGAGACTT
>NW_012053785.1:0-817 GCF_000956235.1 Wasmannia auropunctata | reverse complement strand
TTTTTTTTTTTTTACTTGGCGGTCAGCGTGTGTGCCTACAATGACTAGAGTATAACGATGATATTAACGAGGATGTAAAAGGTGCATGTATAGGCATAACTCGGGCTTGTCGGCGGAGAAAAGGGGGTGACGAAAAGGGGGGTTACGCTTTATATGGTAGGTATGTAAGTGGACGACGTGATGCTGCTCCTCAGCAGCGTGTCCGAGGTGTGCTGCGTGCCGGAACCTTTGCGAGACGCGCGCTTGTGCGGATGGAGGTTCAACGGGGGTAAGTTCGGATGCTCGATTCTCGTCGGGGAGCTCACGCGCGGACGAAGGGTTCCTCTCTGGATCGTAAGTATTCCTAAAATCATAAGATTCGTAAGTATCTCTAAAATCACATTATGAGATTATGACTCTCAAGGCTGCGCGCGCTCTGCGTGCGACAGAATCCTTTTTCTTCCATATGAAAGCTAACGTTATATGCATATTCATATATTCGCAAAATCGAACTAATCAACATGAAACATTTTTTAATTAGCGTGACGTTAATTTAAAGAAAAGGATATTACGTATGTTTGTTGAAAAGATATATTTTAGGAAAAATGATTTTGTTTCTAAAACGCATTATTGTATCGATCGAGGCTGTACTACCGGACTCATTCGGCTCCAGAACGTCGTTGAGCTGATAATATTCAGTCTTGATGGACAGTGGTTCTTCGTAATCTACGAAAGCAGTGTTATCAAAAGCCTTGTCATCCTTCGGACGATTTTGCACCGGGGTGATGGCCGGTGGATCGGCATACGTCTAAAATCATTAGTTTATATTCACACATGT
>NW_012053784.1:0-530 GCF_000956235.1 Wasmannia auropunctata | reverse complement strand
TATATAGAATTATTGGAATCAAACAGCGATTGTCAGACGATAAACAAAATATGCCAATGATATAAAAGAAATCAAAAATGTAAATCAAATGCCACCTGTATTGCAAAAATTATGTTGAAAAATGTTGTATTTTTATATACAAACGTAGAATTTTGGACGAGACAAAAGGAAAGATATTAAAGAAATTATGGAAAGGAAGGGAGAAACAGATAAGAGTAAGAGAGAAAGAGAGAAATGAAGAAAAGGAGTGCGATGAAATAGGTTAAGAATAGGAATGAAGAAGGAGAGGAAAGTGAAATAGGAAAGAGAGTGTAAAGTAAAAGAGTAAGTGAAGAATAGGTACACGTAGATAGAGGTAAAGAATAGGAGGATGAAATAGAAATAGTGTAACGAAAAGAAGGCTGTGAGCTCGAAGCGCCGAGCAGTAATCTTAAGAAAAAAAGTCTGTGATAGTTACATAGTCGTATAGGGTAAGTTTAGTGAGATAGGTTAGGTATGGATGAATGTGTGGTAAGGTATTTATTGTAAAC
>NW_012053783.1:0-434 GCF_000956235.1 Wasmannia auropunctata | reverse complement strand
TTTGAAATAAAGGAATTAAAAATAAATACTTGCCATATATACAATCAAGAAACGTTCACATTTTTCTAAAAATCAAAAAGATCAACACTATAAAAAAAGTCAGTATAAAGTCATTCTTTAGTCATTTGAAATCTAGATTTTAATCATAATGTAAAAAATGACATAAATTCGGTCAATTTGACGTCAAATTGATATTATTTTGACTTTTCTGTTCTCCTTGGGATGAGGTGTAAACAAGCTTTTTTGGATGAACCTTTTTGGCCTCCCCTAGAGTTGCATCCCTTCACGCAACAAGCCATTTGTTACTTATAAATAACTTATTTTGCCTATAATATAATAGAAATTAAGAACATTACAAATTAAATGTATATGAATTATAAGAAAAAAAATGGAAATACTATATTAAATTATACTGTCAAACATTATTCAGCTAA
>NW_012053782.1:0-375 GCF_000956235.1 Wasmannia auropunctata | reverse complement strand
ATAAACTTTAACCCGGTTTTTCTCGAAAATGGCTGCGAATTGCATCGTGTCCCTTTGCTAAAATAATCTACTACTAGAGTACTTTAACATATATAAGCCTTTTCAAAATCGGTGTCCTAAACCACGCGTTGTCTCCTTGACTTAATTTTTGTATAAGTTGCGAAATGGCATTTGAAATAAAGGAATTAAAAATAAATACTTGCCATATATACAATCAAGAAACGTTCACATTTTTCTAAAAATCAAAAAGATCGACACTATAAGAAAAGTCAATATAAAGTCATTCTTTAGTCATTTGAAATCTAGATTTTAATCATAATGTAAAAAATGACGTAAATTCGGTCAATTTGACGTCAAATTGATATTATTTTGACA
>NW_012053781.1:0-375 GCF_000956235.1 Wasmannia auropunctata | reverse complement strand
TTACATGTTCTATCCGATATAAAACTAATCAAATGCCGCTTTTAATAAAATTATTTAATACAAGAAATATTTTATTCATCGTAATTTTATTTGGTCCGTAATTTTATCAACGTTAAGGTGGTATTCACTGTTCCGACCCTATTTGTATATTTGTATACCAACTAAAGGCCTTCACACATAAAATCCCGTAAGACCGTAAGACGTAAGCGTAAGAAAATATAAATTAATTAATAATATATATTAATTATGTTCAATGAATTATTTTAAATGCAAATTAAAAGTGAAATTTTTCAATCAAAACAATGTCAATTTGATTATTTTTATTTTACATAATAATGTAATACATATTTAACATTGTAAAAAAAAAAAAAAAAT
>NW_012053780.1:0-335 GCF_000956235.1 Wasmannia auropunctata | reverse complement strand
TCCGTATATACCGCTCGCGTTGAGCTCATTGCCGAGAAGGTGGCGTAGCTGAGGCGGTCAGCTGTAGACTACCAATCTGTCGACCCGGGTTCAATTCCCCTGATTCCTGAATTTTTTTTTTTTTTTTTTTTACAATGTTAAATATGTATTACATTATTATGTAAAATAAAAATAATCAAATTGACATTGTTTTGATTGAAAAATTTCACTTTTAATTTGCATTTAAAATAATTCAATGAACATAATTGCTATTAACAATCTTATTATTTTACATGTTCTGTCCGATATAAAACTAATCAAATGCCGCTTTTAATAGAATTATTTAATACAAAAAA
>NW_012053779.1:0-472 GCF_000956235.1 Wasmannia auropunctata | reverse complement strand
CTTTGCTGAATTTTGTTAAGCTATCCTGGAATGTGAGCACGTACTTATTCTCTGTATTCGTTACTGTAAGCGGTCCCACTATATCCAGAGCGCATTTTTGGAATGGTTTGTCGGGCGTATCCGTTATTACTAATGGCATTTTCGTTTTACGGCTAACAAGGGGACAACGCGTGGTTTAGGACACCGATTTTGAAAAGGCTTATATATGTTAAAGTACTCTAGTAGTAGATTATTTTAGCAAAGGGACACGATGCAATTCGCAGCCGTTTTCGAGAAAAACCGGGTTAAAGTTTATACCGTTCCGTATATACCGCTCGCGTTGAGCTCATTGTCGAGAAGGTGGCGTAGCTGAGGCGGTCAGCTGTAGACTACCAATCTGTCGACCCGGGTTCAATTCCCCTGATTCCTGAATTTTTTTTTTTTTTTTACAATGTTAAATATGTATTACATTATTATGTAAAATAAAAATAAT
>NW_012053778.1:0-873 GCF_000956235.1 Wasmannia auropunctata | reverse complement strand
AAATTTCGCTAATTGCCACTCCATTCGGCGGGTTACGTTTAATATTAGATTTTCGTTATAATCTACGGCTTGCTCTACATCGGTTAAATGTCCTAACGTAGCGTTTAATATTTTTAATTGATTTTTTACGGCGTGCTGTAACGTCTGTTGGTTATTCCGACTTAGCGTTAGCTGTTCGTCTATTAGTTTTGCGTCATCCGCATCCATTATGCCGAATAACGTTTTTCCGACGGTGCCTATGGCGTCTATTAATCCGCGTTTGTTATTGGTTGGTTTATACAATCCGTCAAGGTGATTTATTAGTACTGTCAGCATGTCATTGTCTTTTTTCATTATTCGCAAAATATTTGTACACATTTGTTGTACGTTCGTCGCGAGTACGCTTCGGCATCGGTCCTGTGTAAGTGATTTTGAATCTGCCGAAACCTGACACCTATCGCGGCGATGTCTAAACGTATCGCGAGTCTCCACGCGGACTCAGCTTGATTAAGTTGTCCGATTTCTTCGTAATATATGCCGTGTGTGTGTGTGTGTGAAACTTTCCCAGCGGTAAGAGTGTATTGGTGCCGGTGTCATCTTTATCGGGCACCAGGTCGTCAGCAACCTGCAAGGTAAGGATGCTTATTCTTTGAATCCTTATCAATTTTTTGTTCCCTGGTCGCTTCTTTCTGTCGCGAACGACCAGTCTGCTCCAGGCCTTTAGTGAGCTCGCTTTATTTTGTTCTTAATAAATTTGATTAATCATGAGGTGCTTGCGGTGCGACCGATTCTTCGCGCCCAGTACGTGCGATAGTTGCCTGCGCACGTACTGGTTGGGTGTCGCTCGGCGGTTGCCTCGCACCCCGCCTCGGTTCTCCACCACCGCGTATGGCG
>NW_012053777.1:8084-8489 GCF_000956235.1 Wasmannia auropunctata | reverse complement strand
TTTAAGAGGCTTCTAAACGACTCAAGGCCATCAATGCAACAATGGAATGTCGATCTATATCGGTCTCTGGAATGCGGCCACATCCGGCCGACAGGCTCGAGCCTGCACGGGACAAATAATATATTAATTAATACGAACGCTAATATTCAATGCGATTGCGAAAGAGAGAGATATATATCTAAGGTGTGCGTGCGAGAGAGAACGCTCAATACAATCTCTTAGCAAGGGCATATACGCTTAATTAACAAATTGAAAATTATTAAAAGTAGACTGTGCACTACAGTTAATTATCAGGAATCCATATATTCAGTTTTTATAAAATATATATATGCGATTCAACAAAATTAGGAACAATGTATAATTATATTAATAACTCGTTAATTAATATCAAAAGGTTCATAACTA
>NW_012053777.1:0-448 GCF_000956235.1 Wasmannia auropunctata | reverse complement strand
ACCTCGCACGGTGCGTCCGCCCTAGTATGATAGACGGGTAAAGTTCGCTCGCAAGTATAAGTGGCATCCTCTCGAATGCAATTGGCTAATTCCTTCTCGCTCGGTAGCATATAATGATGATTATCTTTGTCGATGGCCATTAAGGGCTGATTCACTTTTAAGAATGCAAATATATTATCGCGTTCCACTGAGGGAAAAGGAATTGCCTTCACAATTTTGTATGACGGGTATGCTATCACAGGAAATCTAAGTATCGTGTAAATGTTCGGTGCCGCGTAGTACGCGTTTATTTTAATATAATTCTGTATCGTCTGCCAATTTTCCAACTGTATTCTAAAAGGAAAGTGCAGTCCCTTGGTTAACTGTGCCGCGGCTTCTCGCAATTCCGCGACGATAGTCTCTAGCGGCAGTAATCGTGTTATTATCAGTCCGTTGTTCGCGTATGTTA
>NW_012053776.1:0-554 GCF_000956235.1 Wasmannia auropunctata | reverse complement strand
GTTTTTTCGTTTTCCAAAAAATCCAGAAATGTAAGAAAAAATTTTCTCTATAAATATGCAGATTAATATAGTAGTTTATATAATGATATTAAAATTGTATAATTATATTTTTGCATAGAGCATTAGTTGCATTATAACATCTGTCATAATTTTATACTCAACAATTAATGTAAATACTATAGTTATCATCACAAATTCATTTAGGATGATTTTTAATGTTAGATTCGACTGTAAATACCAATCTTAATATTATATATTTGATTTATTTTTCTCCTTTTCTTGCAGCAGAATAAACATGACAATTGGATTACCAGTGTCATGAAAAGAAAATACTATTTGCGCTATTTGTGTCAATCTATCTTTATCTTTCAATAGATGTAAAATAAGGAAATAGAGTGACTTAAATAGCACTATTAGCATCTTTCCGAACGCTAACAATTTTAAAGCTGGATAATTTGATCAAGAAGAATATGTAAACAAGCAGAATATTATTTAATTCTTATTAGAATATTTTTGTAAATTACATTATTAATATTTCAGATCGGAAGAGCACA
>NW_012053775.1:0-412 GCF_000956235.1 Wasmannia auropunctata | reverse complement strand
AAAAATATGCGATCTTTTCCATATCGTTAAGACATGATAATCAGATTAATTTTAATCAATTTCTTATACGCTTTGTTTATAGAACCAACAAAATCGAGAAACCTCACACTGAAATACTTCCTTTTTCTGGGATATGCAAATAGTACCTTGAATCCCGTGATCTACTGCTGGATGGCTCGCGGTGTTCGCCAGAATCTCGCAAGAATTCTACATTGCATATGGATCCAGTAATTTATAGATAATTTATAGTAATTTATTCCAAGACAATTTTATAGGTACTTTTTTAGCGTATATCACAGCACAAGAATTTGTTGCTTATACAACATATTATGTCTGTAAACAATAAGTCGTTTACATATCAATTTACAATGGTGCGGCAGTCATGCTACGCGCATCGGTACATGTTTAAAAT
>NW_012053774.1:0-618 GCF_000956235.1 Wasmannia auropunctata | reverse complement strand
GGAACGCCGTCCGTGCCTCCGATCTCATGAAGAGATCTCTTTGCGACGACCGCGACACGTCTCTTTTCCAACGGGTGCGTTTCAAAACGCTGTCTCCCTCCTCCCCCCCATTAGTAGCGCATAAAGTCGCTCGCGCCGATCGCGAGGCTCCATCTACGTATCGTGTCTCGTCCGAGATATCCGGATTTTTCGTCTCTATTTTTTTTCGCGGTCCCGCGCGCTCCCCGTCGACGCATCTCCGAAATGAAAAAACGTACGAACGGTGCGGAGTCGCGGGCGAGCGAGCGACCAGCGGGAGCGAGCGAGCGAGCCCCGCGCGGCGTCCCGAGCGCTACCGTGTCTACGCTACTCTCTCTCTCGAATGAACGGTGGAGTCCAGCCCGCGGAGCGGTTCGCGCTCGATCCTGTCGTCGCTCGTATATTTTCGAAAAAAAAACGAACGAACGGTAGAGAACGCGCGCGTGTAGCGCTCGCATTCTCGATCGCGACACCATTGAAACGAGGAACGATCGCGTTTCCACGATCGCCGCGATCGGCGCGCGCGGATAGCTCGCTCGGTCGGTCGCTCGCTCCCTCGCCGAAACGCGCCCAGGGCGGCCGCGCGATCGCGCGTCGGCG
>NW_012053773.1:0-453 GCF_000956235.1 Wasmannia auropunctata | reverse complement strand
AAACCTATAAAAAAGAAGGTGTGTCCATGACTGTACCTGATTAACCACGTTCTGATTGACCACCAGCCATTCACAGCGCTTGAACAATGAAAAATCTTTAGGCACCGGCCGCTGTGAGTGGCTGTGGTCAAACGGGACGCTTTTTTTTTTACGCAATCCAATCATCCACCCATTTTCGCACATTGTTGGCATGCGTAGTCTGGTGAGCACTTCTCCAATGCCAAAGATATGTGCAAATGGATGGATAATTGAATAGCATAAAATAATGACGAATTCTTTCAACGTGGCATTCGTATGCAGCCTGAAAGGTGGGCAAAGAAGGTAGAAAACAATGGCAAATACTTTGATTAACGTGCATTGTACACCCACGGTCACTGATTCTGTCCCTCGGAAATTTTCACAAACTCTGAAGTGATCACTTTTCTACATTAATGTTTATAGTCCATGCACGAT
>NW_012053772.1:0-493 GCF_000956235.1 Wasmannia auropunctata | reverse complement strand
TTAAAATCATCAAAATCACATAATTATTACGCATGAAGCATGATGTCGCAATTATGTTATAATATTGATGTCATATCTACAAATTATTTACATTGTGCCTCTTGACATCGACAAAATCACATAAATTTTATACAGGGTGTCCCAGAACTGACGTACCACCAGAAACCAGCGTATTCTCCGTGAAATTCTAAGACGAAAAGTTCTTTACCAAAACGCGATCCGATGAATAGAATTTGAACGGTAACTTATTGAAGTTCATAAATGGACGCGCGTGGAATTCGCGCGGTCAGGATCGGCACGACCGAGACTAGCGCGAGATACTTCAGACACTTGCTTGTGTCATAACCATGTTTCTTATTACTCTGCTTTGCATTTAATTTAATTAATTAGTCAAAAATGTTTAAAATCATGATGAATTTGTTATAATAGTTTAAAAATTGTTTAAAACATGTGCAAATTATTTAAATAATATTAACACTTTATAAAGATTTTA
>NW_012053771.1:0-1035 GCF_000956235.1 Wasmannia auropunctata | reverse complement strand
TATAATTTTTAATATTTTACACAATTTTATATAATTTTAATACAATTTAAAACATTTTAATAGAGCACCAACTGTGCTTCCTTGTTTTTTACAAATATTACACGTCATTGAACCTGTGTCTGAATGCGCATGCGCGAAAAAGCGTCCCTAATAGCAACACTGACTGGCGTTGGTAGTTAATAGTTTTTGCTTTCTGCTTTTCTTGTTATCAGTGCGAGTTCTGATTGGCTTCTGCTTTTCTGTTTTCCGCTTTTCTGTCAAGGTGAATTCGCCCTTAGCTGTACGGGTTTTAGCTGGTGGTAAGACAAGGACGACCGAGATTGACATCCGTCCTTGTCTATCTAACCTACTCGCTTCCTGCACGGAACACAACCGTGGACATAGCACGGATCACCATCAAAAGATCGTGGACATTACCGACAAAATCGTGGACATTGGCTACGTAGTTCAACGTCCATTTTCCAGAGGCGCTGAAACCAATTGTCCATCGCAGCTAAATCGCGGCCATCTCTCTCTGGCTTCCGCCACGATACCGGCCCGTACCGACTACCGGCCGCCGCTGCGAAGCAAGCGTGGGTGAAGCGATTTATGTAGCTGGCAAGATGGCGACGACGATGGATGGTGTTTTCCGCGAGGAATTGCGCGATGCAGTTTTACACAGCAAAGTCCTCATCGTCGGCGCCGGCGGTATTGGCTGTGAGATTCTCAAGAACCTGGTGATGTCCGGGTTCGCCGATATCGAGATCGTGAGTATACTGCAGTAATTCCAATAGTAGTTAACGTAACCTCACTTTTGAGCGACTTATGCATGGATTTACGCTTGTGAAGCTGGCGGGCTCGGGGAACCCGTTCGGGAAGTACGCCGAGCGGTTTTCACAGCGTTGTTGCGTCACTCTTAATCTTTATCGTTCATTAGAATCACGTAAAACCGGATAGAAGGTAAAACAAGGAAGAATAACGCAATTATGCACTGACCGCGCGCTCGGCGTACTTCTCGACGTACTACCTATCGTAACGATCTAAATAAACATCTAC
>NW_012053770.1:0-443 GCF_000956235.1 Wasmannia auropunctata | reverse complement strand
GGGCCAAAATATTAGAATATGAAGATTTTGATGGGGAAAAATTAGTTTCAAAATTTAGAATTATTAGTGCAAGCAGTTTTGTCCTTTCCCCATTCTAACGCAGAAGCGGAACGAATTTTTTCTATTGTTAGTGACGTAAAAACTAAAAAAGAAATAGATTGTCCACCGAAACAATTTCCGCCATTTGTATTGCTCGATCCAGCTTTCAAGCGCATAATATACAATGTATGAATTTTGAACCAGATTCGCGACATTTAGAGTTACATAATCCGCAAAATTTGTATGCAACATCTGATACTTAATTTATATTTCTTTTCACTTAGATTCATGAAAATTTTTTGTTTTTTACCTTGAAATCCAGATTAGATTTTTTTCTCTTAAATGTGTATCCGTTGTGTT
Source organism: Wasmannia auropunctata (assembly GCF_000956235.1). Lineage (NCBI taxonomy): Eukaryota > Metazoa > Arthropoda > Insecta > Hymenoptera > Formicidae > Wasmannia > Wasmannia auropunctata. The sequence goes on along the minus strand of NW_012053770.1, from coordinate 44 downwards.
ATTGCTGTTATTAATGTTATTTTAATTTTCAGGTTATTTTAAAA
>NW_012053769.1:0-505 GCF_000956235.1 Wasmannia auropunctata | reverse complement strand
GTAATAATGTGTAAGCAGGCATAGTGGAAAAGAATATACGTAATTAATTTGTTTAAATACATTGAATATTTAAAAGATACGTATAGCGTTGATTGTGTAAGAGTGAATAATGACTCTGATAAATAATAATATATATAATAATATATATAATATATATATATATATATATGATATATATATATATATATAATATAATATATTGTATTATATTCTTATTTATTATATCTTATTATATTATATCTTATTTTATTTACCTGGAACGTCGATACAGAAGCAAATAAACAGATACTGTCGTCCCACACATGTGACGTCTGTCACATCAAATGTGATGTCTGTAGTGGTCACTGGTCTGTAGTCTGTAACCTCTTTCGACGGAAAGATGATAGAAAGAGAGATTCCGATGCTCTAAGGGAACGCGTGAAACAAGGACAGCAGACTCAGCGCGACCAACTTGCCAACGTTAAATAATTTTACTCTTCACAGTTGGTGAACCTGCCCCCCAGCG
>NW_012053768.1:0-833 GCF_000956235.1 Wasmannia auropunctata | reverse complement strand
CTCCTTGTCGGTCGCCGGAGGGACCCATCCGGGAGGGCTGACACCTTCCCTCCCCGGAATCGTCCGCGATTCTCTCTCGATTGTTTGATCCGTGCTCGCGTGAATTACTTATCTCGCGGGAGCACGTGACAGTATATACATATACACATATATATATATACACATATAGAATATGCACATAGAAATGAATAAAGCTCGCGATGCGCTTAGTATAATTTTTTTACGAGAATACTGTGATTTTGAAATAAAGAAAGAGTACAGGGATTCATCTTTGGGGGACCCCTCTTGTCCTAAGCATATTGTTTAAGTATAGCACAAAGCGATTTAAGTCTTCTACTTCCGACTCCATCATCTCATCCTCCGATCTCGCCACGTAAAATGGAATCTTGTACGGGGATAACTTGGAAAGAATATACGCTTTGGTTGACTTGTCCAGCATGTCGCAGAGTAACGCCAGGTAGCCCCATTATATACCTGTTGAGAATCAAATTAATCTTATATTATATAAAAATATTATATAAATAATATATATGGACATTTGTGAGAAAATATAATAATTGCTTCAAAATGCAAATTAAATCTAGCTAAAAAATTAAAGTAACTATCCGATAAAGAGAAGCATAATCTGTTTTGTTTTTAAAGGAAGTAATTCAGTATAATGATGTGCAAGCAATGTAATAATGTGTAAGCAGGCATACTGGAAAAGAATATACGTAATTAATTTGTTTAAATACATTGAATATTTAAAAGATACGTATAGCGTCGATTGTGTAAGAGTGAATAATGACTCTGATAAATAATAATATATATAATAATATATATAATATATATAT
>NW_012053767.1:0-309 GCF_000956235.1 Wasmannia auropunctata | reverse complement strand
CTCAGGGGTGTGCAACACAGCGGCGCAGTCGGCCGCGACCAATCACGGCGCTGCGGGGGTCCTGCCGCGGCACGGGCGCAATCAGGTGACTCTGCATGCGGGCGCCTCGCGCCCGCGCGAGGTCGCCCTATATCCGGGATGTGGCGGCGTGGTATTAGATGGGCGCGTCCTTCGCCTTTGAATTCCGGGACGAGTTGGCTATCTCGCCCCGGCAGCTCTCGGCGATGGCCCCGGGCCCTGGGGAAATCGCCGGCCGTATCGCCCTTCGCGGGCCTCAGCCACAGACGCCCGTCTTCCCGGTCGCGCCCT
>NW_012053766.1:0-480 GCF_000956235.1 Wasmannia auropunctata | reverse complement strand
TACAAAGAAAATTAACATTTATTTTATCAAATGTACAAAGAAAATAAATATATCTATATATATCTGCTAATGGATAAAAATATAAAGTTTGAGGATCAACAATATAAGAATTATATCCTTCTAAACAATTATGATTTTTAATATTTTCTTTTTCACATATCTCCTCACAAACTCTACACGTTTGAACCAACTCATAATTCTAAAATATAAAAAATAATATATAATTAATATATGTATCAAAATGTATTGACTGCTTGTTGGCTAGAACATACCACAAATTTAAAGATGTATCACTCATAGTCCATGTAAAAAGTTTAAAATTGAAGACATATTAACTTGAATTAATAATTAAATTGGTTACTCTATATTAATATTCGAAAATAGATAAAGATTTGAATAATAAAAATTAAAAATTGAGGTTATATTGATTTGAAATTATGTTAATTACTCAAGCAAAACAACAAGTCATCATAACATCAA
>NW_012053765.1:0-327 GCF_000956235.1 Wasmannia auropunctata | reverse complement strand
TCTATACCTACTCTGTTACATTTCACATTTATATTTTTCAATTTTTATTCCTATATTTTACATTATTACATATCAACTTCTAATTCATTATTCTATTACAAAATTTAATTTATTTCTTTTGTTTAATTTATTTCCCGCGGCTGAAGTTCAATTAATCTATCCTCTGATTCTAAACATAACTATTTTCTTCACTATCCTCCTGGCCTTCTTTCCTGTTTCCTTATTCTCTTGCTTTTCGGGATCTTTTTACTCTTTCCCTCTTCTTATTCCTTCCTTGTTGTCTTCTCTCTTTTCCTCTCTGCTCTTTTTTCTTTGCATCTCTCAATC
>NW_012053764.1:0-399 GCF_000956235.1 Wasmannia auropunctata | reverse complement strand
TCTTTTCGATATCTATTATCTTTAGTATATTGTAGACTCGTACATTGTATAAGGCGAAAATTTATTAGATATTGAGACATCAAAATTTCACAATGTATTTATTATTATGTAATGCTGGCGAATTAAAGCATTCTTTCAAATAATGGGACAAATATATCCTATTAATAATAGTATTCAATAAAGTATTTAGTTTTTTATAACTTTTTAATTATTATAGTTATATTTATGCCTATTCTGTCCACACATACTTCCACACATATTTTGTTAATAACTTTTTAACGAATAACGAGCGACGGCTAAAACCACTTGAAGGTCACTTGGGGTCATGCCCTTGAGAACATATATAAAGGTCAAGGTCATTGGAGCAGCCTCCCTTCATCGATATATTTACCAAATTAA
>NW_012053763.1:0-712 GCF_000956235.1 Wasmannia auropunctata | reverse complement strand
CATATATACATATTACATATATATAATTAAATATTAATAAATAAGACGAAGAATATTAATAGTCTCTTGAATGTATTTATTTAAAATTATAACAGAAAATTACTATTATTAATAGGATATATTTCTCTCATTATTTGAAAGAATGCTTCAATTCTTTTTTCAAAAGAATAAATCCTTTTGAATATAAACTCAGCGAGATAATGTTTATAATGTTTTGAATTAGTTCCATAACGAGGAATTGCACCACGCATATCACGCCATACTCTCTCAATATTTTGAGTATGACAACCATTTGTAGGCTCAACAAAATTCTCAGAATGATTTACATAGATAATATCTATTACATAGATAATATCTATTGTAAAAACAAAAAATACGTGCTTTAATGCTTCTATTTTTGTAGTAAGGCGAAGATTTAATAGATATTCAATTTAATATACATTCTACCTTGCGTAGGAGTCTGTCTAATCTTTTCGGTATCTATTATTTTTGGTATATTGTAGACTCATTTATTTAGTAAGGCAAAGATTTAATAAATATTTTACCTTGCGTAGGGGTCTGTCTAATCTTTTCGATATCTATTATTTTAGTATATTGTAGACTCATTTATTTAGTAAGGCAAAGATTTAATAAATATTTTTACCTTGCGTTAGGGGTCTGTCTAATCTTTTCGATATCTATTATTTTTAGTATATTGTAGACTCATACACTG
>NW_012053762.1:0-373 GCF_000956235.1 Wasmannia auropunctata | reverse complement strand
TTGTCTATGCTTGGCGAGAGNGAAGTGTCGCGAGCGGCGACTCGAGCGACTGCGCGGACTCATCGCCACAGAACGCGAACAATATAGATTCGTAACATATCGATACGATGAGAGCGCGGATTGGTCACGGATATACCTATATCTCAACAATAATTTTTTAAATATAATATCTATAAAATAATGTTTTAATATCTAAAATAATTTTAAAAAATTTAACTCTTTGTACCTTTTTTATATGAAAAAATACATATATTGCATATAATTACCATAAAATAATGGGGAATTTTATTTTTCATTCTAAATGTATTTATAATTTTCTATATATAACAGTTTATGATAACAAATTATAATTGTTACGAATAAGGGATAGTTA
>NW_012053761.1:0-438 GCF_000956235.1 Wasmannia auropunctata | reverse complement strand
CATACCTGGTCTTAATGTAAATAATAATTGTAATTCTGGCAACAATTCTCCACATTCTATTTCTAATTGCCGTTGATTTTCTAATTCTTCACCCATCATTTGATAAGAGTGAGCAAATATATTAAATTCTCGCATTATACGTTCAAGATTTTGTATGATTTCAAAATCTAAATTTGAATTTTCAGTAAGACGATAATTTATTGCTGTTAGGGTAAATAATCTGAACCCGAGCTTTGCCTTTTAAGAAATGCTTTAATCACAAATAAGACTTATTCTAATTACACGTGCTCTGTCTGTGTTTGGCGAGAGAGAAGTGTCGCGAGCGGCGACTCGAGCGACTGCGCGGACTCATCGCCACAGAACGCGAACAATATAGATTCGTAACATATCGATACAATGCGAGCGCGGATTGGTCACGGATATACCTATATCTCAACA
>NW_012053760.1:0-451 GCF_000956235.1 Wasmannia auropunctata | reverse complement strand
TACCAGGACGTTCAAAACTTCTTCCATTATTTCGTCGACGATAGTAAGGATAAGAGTCTTCATCCATTCTAGTCTCTTCAAGATATGGTTTAGGATAATGTTTTGAACATTTTCCATCTACTAAACACCAATCGCCACAAGGTCCATGAATCATGTGTTTCATAACTATATCATGTAAAGTACGATTTTCGTAAGGATCAGGAATTTCAGCAGATATATACTTGTCAACAATCTGTGGAGTTGTTATTTTAAAATTGTATTTTAAAGTAACTAACATGTGGATATGTGGTAAACCGCGTTTTTGAAATTCAATGACATATACAAAGGCTGCTACTTCTCCAAAAAATTTTTGTTAACAATCAAATCAATTAAATAATCTTTTTTAATACTAAAAACACGAGCACAAATATCAGGTCTATCAGAAGCTTGTTGACCATGCAAAAGATTTTCT
>NW_012053759.1:0-406 GCF_000956235.1 Wasmannia auropunctata | reverse complement strand
TAATTTCTTTTCAAGAATGCGCCAACTGGCTTCTACAGGGCCAACATAACGAGTTTCTATAAAATTACGTATCTCGTCATGATCAATAATTACATTTTCTTTTATTGGTTCAATTGTTATAGCAGCAACATCGTGTCCCTTGTAAATATACTTATACAAATATTTAACCGATTTAATACTTGAAACTATTTCAACATTTATGTGACAATTAAAAATAATTGATAAAATAGGACAATGTGGAACTACATAACGCTTATCAACTATATATCTACCAGGATGTTCAAAACTTCTTCCATTATTTTGTCGACGATAGTAAGGATAAGAGTCTTCATCCATTCTAGTCTCTTCAAGATATGGTTTAGGATAATGTTTTGAACATTTTCCATCTACTAAACACCAATCGCCA
>NW_012053758.1:0-313 GCF_000956235.1 Wasmannia auropunctata | reverse complement strand
TTTGTTCGTTAGGAAGATGCACAGGTAAACGTATAATACTATGGCTTTTATCTTGTAATTTCTTTTCAAGAATGCGCCAACTGGCTTCTACAGGTCCAACATAACGAGTTTCTATAAAATTATGTATCTCGTCGTGATCAATAATTACATTTTCTGTTATTGGTTCAATTGTTATAGCAGCAACATCGTGTCCCTTGTAAATATACTTATACAAATATTTAACCGATTTAATACTTGAAACTATTTCAACATTTATGTGACAATTAAAAATAATTGATAAAATAGGACAATATGGAACTACATAACGATTATC
>NW_012053757.1:0-378 GCF_000956235.1 Wasmannia auropunctata | reverse complement strand
TGCGTTGGACTAACGGAATACATTCATCCGATACAATTATAATGACTTTTGCGTTTGACCCAACGCGATACGTTTTTCCATTAATTTTTCTTTTTTAAACGTATAATAGCCAGGAATTTCTACATATAAATACTGTCTTGCTGCTTCATCACGAGAATTTAATGAAAAATAATCAATTAACATCGTAACTTGATTTAAAGCAGAAGTCATTGCTTCTTCAATGGCTTCATTTTCAATTATAACATTTTGTTCGTTAGGAAGATGCACAGGTAAACGTATAATACTATGGCTTTTATCTTGTAATTTCTTTTCAAGAATGCGCCAACTGGCTTCTACAGGTCCAACATAACAAGTTTCTATAAAATTATGTATCTCGTC
>NW_012053756.1:0-349 GCF_000956235.1 Wasmannia auropunctata | reverse complement strand
TGGAGTTCAGACGTGTGCTCTTCCGATCTTCGAACAAATAATCTACGAAGTTGTCTTGGCATCATCCATCCAACAGCTTCATTCATAGCTCGTATCCATTCGTCATCATCTTCAATTAAACCTAAAGCTAAACATGCTGCTGAAAATGATTGACATATTTCACCATTTACTGTTCTTAAATCATTAAAACTTATAGCTCCCTTTACAGTAAGAAATAATAGTCGTAAATGAAATAATTCTGTTTGCGTTGGACTAACGGAATACATTCATCCGATACAATTATAATGACTTTTGCGTTTGACCCAACGCGATACGTTTTTTCCATTAATTTTTTCTTTTTTAAACGTAT
>NW_012053755.1:0-384 GCF_000956235.1 Wasmannia auropunctata | reverse complement strand
CAGTACGCACCGCCGCGCGACGGGCAATCGTGGAGACCCTCACCAGACGCGGCAGTGGCACGACCTATAGAGAGAGTCGCACCGCCGCCGCGCCACGCGTCGTCGCGCGGCAGTGCCGAATGGCGGACGTGTAAACGACGAGCGAGAGAGAGAGAGAGAGTCGCACCGCCGCGCGACGCGCCTCAGTCGCGCAGCAGTGGCGCAATGGCGGACGTAGAGGGAGTCGCACCGCCGCTGCGCCACGCGTCTCTTCGTCGCGCGCGCGACCGAGACGGCGAGCGAGTCGCACCGCCACGCCACGTCTGCGACGTGGCAGGGAGACGGCGAGAGAGACGCACCGCCGCGCGGCAGTGGCACGACGTAGGCGAGCGAACGATGGCCTCC
>NW_012053754.1:0-319 GCF_000956235.1 Wasmannia auropunctata | reverse complement strand
TTTTCTATAAAGTTAATACTTTAACTTAATAAAAAAAAATACTTTGTCTATATATTTGTATCAGTTTACTTTTATGACTTATTTAAATATAAAAGCACACTAATAGGTTCAGGGCACATTAATAGGGACAGTTACCCTATTTTATTTATTCTGTTCGTGTTTCTGCAATAACGCGAGCATGTAAAAGCGACATTAGATACGGTGAAATCTCTTTACGAAATTCGCTAGCTCGGTCGATCGATCTTGCGAGATCGCGTTAGAAATTTGATTACGAGGCGATCTAGCTGTGGCAGGACGCTGTATAAAAATGGCTTCCGGG
>NW_012053753.1:0-482 GCF_000956235.1 Wasmannia auropunctata | reverse complement strand
TTTAAAATTTTGATAATTCCGTCGCATCTATTGTATAAAAAAAGTGCTTCAAAGCCCGCGTAATTTGATGCTAAGAAAGTTAATGTATGTTGCATAGATCCTAAGCTATTGAACTTCAAAGTTGAGAAGTGTTTATTGCAAAACTATCAATGTAGCAATGAAAAATTATTGTTATTGCGAATAGTTGCAAGTTTTTTTAGTATATGATTTGGCATAAACATTAAAGTGCTTCAGATAAAAAAAAATTAACGAATGCCGAGTTCGAATTTAAGCGGTTTCGCAAAGTTTGTTAATTTTTTTTTATCTGAAGTAGTACTTAAATGTTTATGTAAAATCGTATACTAAAAAAACTTGTAACTACCTGCAAGAACAATAATTTTTCATTGCTACATTGATAGTTTTGCAATAAACATTTGTCAACTTTGAAGTTCAATAGCTCAGGATCTATGCAACATACATTAACTTTCTTAGCGTCAAATTAC
>NW_012053752.1:0-354 GCF_000956235.1 Wasmannia auropunctata | reverse complement strand
TATACATAGTCGTAAAACATTCGCATTATCATCGTTTTATGTTGTGAAATGTGCGTGGCCGAGTTCGGAATAGAAAAAACAGATACAACGTGAAACATGGAATTCAACATAAAATTTGTGCATTCGACACGCAGACTACTTGTTGTTCGCACTTTTCGTTACGCTCGCAAATATCTTCATCTCTTCATCGAAGAAAGAATACACTATAAATGGTAAAGAGACATAGAATCTCAATTGATAACAGAGTCAACGATTGAGTAAGGTAATTCAACAATATTGCTGTTTAGTTACAATGGAGAAAGATAATTTCGTGTTGCCAGCTTACGCAATATTAGAACTAGATTGTTATACAAT
>NW_012053751.1:0-800 GCF_000956235.1 Wasmannia auropunctata | reverse complement strand
TTGCAAAATGCGGTTTATAATTTCGATTTGCTTAAAGAAAGTTATTAATTTTCTGATCTAGATTCCCTGATTGAAACTGATTGAAATCATCTAAACTTAGACAATAATATATTTGATTGAAATATATTAGATTGGCCAATAAATCTCATTTTTTTTCAATAGATAATCTTTATTAAGCACTATTACTTACTTATCCCTTTGGCTGCCGTGCGGACTTTTAATCCCCTGGCGCCACACTATTATTTTATATCTAATTTTTATAAAATAAGTAGAAATTGGTATAGGTGGTATCATCTAAAGTTTATAAAAAATATTTTTCAAAATATTTGTAGATATTTTGATCCGTATAAAAGATACACGCAGCGTAGGGATATCAAATATCATTTCTACATCGCGCTTATGAAACGTGTTTAGTAAATAAACGCATTTATCATCGCCTGTTTTATTTTAACAATGAACATCAGTAGTATTTAGCGATTGCTGTAGCTGAATATTTTTAATTTTGGGATCCGTAAAACATACAAAATACGCTAAAATATTTTTTTAAGTAAAAATTAACATTACTAAAAATTTTCGGTTAAATTACTAAATCTCTCCCGAATTTACAATATGTCACAAAATCAATGCAAAGATTCATGTACAAATGGTAGTAAGTAGGAAATTTGTGTATATTCAAATTGTGTGTGATACACGCGGTGCCCTGAACCTACATAGGTGCATGTGTATTCAAATGGCATGGTAGTCAGTGTTAATATGGCTAGAATAATGAAGCTATCTGAAAGAAAAAAAAAAAAAGAAAA
>NW_012053750.1:0-654 GCF_000956235.1 Wasmannia auropunctata | reverse complement strand
GATACTATCTCAGTTACAAGAGATGGAAAAAAACGGAAGAGCGGAATATTTCTGAGAGTAAAAAAAACTCGCATTTATTATTAAGTTTATTTAAATTAATAGGAAGATATCAATGTAATATTATTCATCTGTAATATTATTCATGCACGTTATTAAATTTTAACTTAATCAAAGTATACGATTTTTGAAGTGATAATAAATGATAATAATTTATCAAAATTTGAGTTACACGGAACATCTCTTATATTTTCATTAATTTTTGTATAAGTTTTTGAAAAGAGGCAAAATATTTCAAGTTTTTTTTTTATATTATATAATAGAATTATACCCATTAATAAAGAAGTAAAAGTGATTTTGCTATTATAGGAAATATTAAATAAATTATTTTATTAGCATTTTTAAGAAGATAAATTAATGTTTTAAAAAATCTTAACAAGAGTATCAAAATCGCAACAGTTTCAGTATTATAAGTAATTAAAGTTAAACATTGACACAGTGGAGTTTACGTATTCAGAATCAGTTACGCGCACCTTTATAGACATAGTTACCACTTCATTAAGATTTACAATGTAGCTAATCACATTTTTGTTGCATGACTGGCTATTTTTAGGCTTGGCTTATTCTGTTTTAACTGTTTTATTAATAAATTAAAAC
>NW_012053749.1:0-2426 GCF_000956235.1 Wasmannia auropunctata | reverse complement strand
TATATTTATTAATTTAAATACGATAGAATTAAAACACAAGATGTATATTTAGAAAGTGAATATTTTTCAAAAATAACGCACAAAAATACTTGTACGCAGAAGGAAGATAAAAAATTAATTTTGTCCATTCAAAAATCATTATAGAATGATACGAAACAAATTGCCGAATAAAATTTATCAATTCGTAAATAAATTGCACGAAGAATTTTCTATTTTTGAACAAAACAAAATCAATTTAGAAACAATTTTCATATTGAATATTTGACGCGCATGTCGTCGTTGTTGCATGTTTCAACTTCTGTACAACTTTTTTTAATTTTTAAAAATTGTATGTATATTATTTATAATTCAGCAACAAAATAAACTTATATTAAGATAAAATCTGTTAATGTGAAACACTAAAAATGAAAAATCTTTTATTTTGTTATATATTTCGTTTACTAATATTTTGTCCAAAGAATCTCTTATTTGTCATCATAGATATTTTTGAAAACTATACGGATATACCTCGACGTTAACGTTAAGGAAAAAACAATTTTGTATTGACTAAAAAATTCTTTGTAAAAGATTAAATAAATAATTTAATAATGTATAGGACCATACGTATGTTTTCCTGTTGTTCTGGTGTACACGGTCCTGTTTCCATAAAGCAATTGTAATATCCGTCTCGTATCTCCTCGGTTTTAAGAACACTTTGAGCATCGAAGTTATCAAATTTTGCAGGATAGCGTTCTTCCTCTGCGAGGACGCACACCAGTGCGCTTACAGCAATAATCAACGCAATGTATCTTAGTCCAGCCATTGGTTCCACAGTTATGGTACTTATAAGATATTAAATGCATTGTCACTTCATTTATATAGGTTTCGATCACACAGGACGCGGCAACTCGGTAGCCAATCATCGCGCATCGTCTCACTTTATTGATGGTACTAGATATTGTATAAAAAAACATACGTAATGTAATTTAAGATATGTGCAAAAAATTACCAGGAAAAAGATTGGTTTTGATTAAATATTGAAAATATGCACATTATTTATTAATGTATAATCAAAATATATAATCTAGCTAAAATTACTAGGCAATATAAATCGGGCTTGCGTGTCTACATTAAGCATTAAAAAATAACCAATAATTTTAAATGCCATGTTGAGATATTGAAGTAAGCAATATGAAATATATAATTACTGTATGAACTGACCGTAATTGTAATTTAACATAAAAAAGATCCTTCATAAAATTATGCACAGATGTCTTTAGTTTGCTTCAAGTGTGAATTAATATTAATATTAATAACGTGATAATTAATAACGTTTTCGAACGCATTGAGTTTGAACGATCTAAGGTCAAATGATACATGCTTTATTTTGATTTGAATGAGAGCCTGGTACTTTCGAATTTTTTCAACCTCGATCAAAATCCATTGCACTCGAAAACGCTAACGATTCATGGCCGTCGATTCTTCGAGTGCCGCAATGATCGTTGCGATACTTCAAAAATCGCAATGGCGCGCTTCGACAGATTTTGAATCGCGTTCGTTAAGAAAAATGTAACATAAAATTATTGCATGAAAAAAGTTGATACATATATCATATGCGTACATTGTTATGTGTGTCAGTGGGATGGGTTAAGAACCACACGTGTAGTTTCGCTTGAATATTGTTTATTTTTATGATTTGTACACTAATGCTACAGCTGTCTGAAAGTAAATCTCATTGCACGCGTAAAAGATGTTGTAAAATAAATACACGTTTGTCATAACGTGTTAAATGGCGATCTAATTAGATCTGGCGCAAAAAAATTCAGTTTCGTTCTGATGAAGGACAAATTTCATTAAAGAAACGAGTGTTCATTAAAGAAACTAAGCACATTTAAGGGTATATAATGTCCATCGAGCAAATTTGCGAAATTTAACTTGCGAAAGTGTAACATATTTGAATTGCGCAATATGGACACCCCATCGATTTGAAAACGTCGTTGCTTGATTTACATCCGCTCGGTTGTATCGCGAAGCATCTACTCGGCAAATCACATCGAGACTTTGAAGTTGATTGTGTCAAAGGTATAGAGCAACAAAACTGTGATAGCATGCAAAACCAAATGTAAGTTTCCGAATATACATATATATTATATCCGGTCACCCTGTCAAAACATTAATTTTTGAAAGAGAAAAATGTATATATACCTAATATAGAAATATAAAATTCGTAGAATAATCATAAATTCGAATACAAATTTTCATTGAATCCTATTGTTTTGACGTCATCTAGATGCATTTTGAAGTTTTGATGTTCACAGAGTCATACAACACTTGGCCATCCATTAAATATAAAAAATACTGTAATATGTATATAAATCAAAAGCATTTATATAAATTATATTACTTAATAATAAGTAAAAAAGTGACAATGAACTATGTAAAAATAA
>NW_012053748.1:0-382 GCF_000956235.1 Wasmannia auropunctata | reverse complement strand
TTGATTTATTTCTCTGTATTTACTATATTGTTACGCCCGGGGCGGTGTATCTCGCGATCACGCACTCGCCCGCGTAACGTTCGCACTTCCCGCACCCGCGTTCGCGCACGCGGCACCGGAAGGTACGCGGAGAAATAAGAAGGAAACACCAATTTAGAAACACAAGGAACACGCTTTATTATAATGACTGTGAACAAACAACGCTAGCGAATAGACAGAACAGAGCTCAGCACGTCCGAACGAATCGACGGCTCGTCTCCAAATCTAATATGTCATCCGTTTGACAGATGACAACGCGTCGTCAGGGAAACATCTGACAGCTGGACCGGCTCGCTGGTACATCGAACGACGCGGGCAAAGACACGGGCGTAACAATATATTA
>NW_012053747.1:0-638 GCF_000956235.1 Wasmannia auropunctata | reverse complement strand
TTGGTCTAGGTTTACGATTAAATTCTCAAGGACAATGTGCATGCAGCTTCTGAAGTCTTGCCGATATTATAGCTACTTGATGAGCTGACAGTTTACTGCGCTTTGAGTATTGTCCACATACCAATGCACTTAAGATCTTTTTCGTTACACCGAGATATACTGAGTGGATAGATTCGAAGGGAATCTGACTCACCATACCTATCCGTAAATGTGACAGTGGACTTTCTCCATCTTTATGATGATCTTCATCATCGCGTCTAATATACTCAATATCATTCCAAAGGTTGTGATCAACACCTAAGAATACAGTCCTATTATTGACGCGATCTCCGGTCACCTTGCATTTAGAACAGGTAAAGCCGACATATGTCCTTTATGATTCAAAACAAAAGCACGAGCCGGTGCATCAGCAATAAAACACCTAAAAGTTACTATACATTTTTTCACATCTTTAATCACAATACCATCGTTGGATGTTACCGAATTAAATTCATCAATCAAATCTTGAAAGAAATTCATAGCATTATTCGGTTTTTTTTTAACGCGATAGATGCCAATGATCTGCGGCTTACTGTCCGGGATATTAGCAATTTTGTATTGGATTGGCCAAATCTGATCGAAACCAGACTTGTATAAAG
>NW_012053746.1:0-441 GCF_000956235.1 Wasmannia auropunctata | reverse complement strand
TGCATGTTGTCTGGTTGATGAGCGGTTGTCGAAGATTCCATGTTGGGAATGCCAGATGACATATGAGAGGGTGTAAGTGGAGATTGTATGCTTTGAATATTAGTTGAGGGATGAGTGAATGTCGAGGATTGTGTGCTGTTGATGTTAGACGAATGGGAAGTAGATATGAACGGAGTCTGCAAGTTGTCTGGTTGATGAGTGATTGTCGAGGGTTCCATGGGAATGCTGGATGAGCAGCTGTGAGAAGATGTGAATGGTGACTGCACATGTGGATAATTTGCGGAAATATCTAAAAGTTCAGAACAGCTATGATTTACGGGAGATGGAGCATCCGGTTGGTAATTTTTAAGGGAACGTTTAATCCGCTGAATACGGTCTGATAGGGATGATGATGTTTTGCGCAACGGTTCTTGCTCATTCGAAGACGACTCCGTCGTGGAT
>NW_012053745.1:0-691 GCF_000956235.1 Wasmannia auropunctata | reverse complement strand
TAATTCTTCGTACTTACTCGAATTCATACCGAATAAATTCCGCGCCAATAAACTCAGCAAGTGGCTCCGTTTGCGTAGAGGAGTTATTCTTCGCAAGTTATTCTTATTCTTCGCAAAGAATTTCGCGAAGAATAAGAAGGTATTAAGGATTGAATATGTTGAATATTGTTTGATTGATGAATAATTGGCAAAGGTTCCATATTGGGAATGCCGGATGAGCGGAAAGAAGGTGAGCGAAGATTGCGCGCTTTGAATGTTGACTGAAGGGTGACTGCATGTTGAGGATTAAGTTTTGTTGATATTGGATGAGTAAGGAGTCTGCACGTTGTCTGATTGATGAATGACTGTCGAGAGTTCCATGCCGGATGACCTGTGAGAGGGTGTAAGTGGAGATTGTATGCTTTGAATATTAGTTGAGGGATGAGTAAATGTCGAGGATTGCTTGCTGTTGATGTTAGATGAATGGGAAGTAGATATGAACGGAGTCTGCATGTTGTCTGGTTGATGAGCGGTTGTCGAAGATTCCATGTTGGGAATGCCAGATGACATATGAGAGGGTGTAAGTGGAGATTGTATGCTTTGAATATTAGTTGAGGGATGAGTGAATGTCGAGGATTGTGTGCTGTTGATGTTAGACGAATGGGAAGTAGATATGAACGGAGTCTGCAAGTTGTCTGGTTGATGAGTGATT
>NW_012053744.1:0-565 GCF_000956235.1 Wasmannia auropunctata | reverse complement strand
AGGGGTTGTTCTGAATCACCCTGTATATAGTATTATACTTTTTGACAAAGAGTCACCCTCATTACTGTCTCTTCTAAGAAAGATAGAAAATAAAAATAAAGGAAAAAACAAAGTCTATCTTATTGACATTAATTATTGCATAAAAGGTAGTAAAAAATATAATTAAACGGATAAAAAAACTGAAAGAAGTAATATAAAAGTAATAAAATCATTGAATAAAGAAAAAAGAAAAATAATAAACTACCATAAATTCAAGAATTAAGTAAATGAAAATAAAAACTAAGACTTTTGAATGAAGGATAAAAAATGTAAGAACAGGAATACTGACAGAAACTAAAATTCCTCCTTGTCTTCTTCGTCATAGAGAGACCTGTTTTCGTCAGTATCTTCATCTTGTACATTTTCGTCTTCCTCTTCATCATCGTTATCGTTATGGCGTTGTCGTCTTCGCGCAATATTTGCGACGTATTGATTCCGATTGCGAAGTCGTTGTTTGAATGTCTTCAACGCATCAGTCATTCCATCGGCGTATATGTCATTTGACAGCACGAAGTTGGGGTTTGCA
>NW_012053743.1:0-1872 GCF_000956235.1 Wasmannia auropunctata | reverse complement strand
ACATTTTCGTTCTCTTCTGCATCTTGTCGAATACTTTTTCGACTATTTTTTCTTTTTTCTGCTTCTTCCATTGCTTCTGTAATATATCTTGGATTCCTGATGGGCATATTCTTATTATGGCGACTATCCAAGATTTCTGGAAGCATGCATTCAAAATAAAAACGTGTCAAAAAAGGCAACATTTTATTTTTCCAAAAATTGTTATCTCTATTAACACGTACTGTTTTCATGTCTTTCGACGTCCACACAGCAAAAATGCAATAATTACGTTGCGTTATATTTAGTTGACCTTGTATTTAATAAAAGAACCGATGATTTTGGTTCATTATGTTTGGAAATTTTTTATCAAAAATACCTTTCCATACAGGTAATTTACAAGCTTCCTCCGCTGTTAAATTTTCAGCTGAATGAGGACATTTGATCTTCACAAGACCATCCTCATCTAGAAGTCCATCAGGAGAAGCACCCAAGAATGGATTGTCACAATCAATAAACAATCCGCATGGTTGAATATCTTTCTTTAATTATTCACATAACTGTTCTTTCGCTTTTTCTTCCATATCGCGACCATATTTCATGGCTGCATTATCAATATATAGAGGAAACAAGATATTTTTTACGTACGTTGCACAAGACGTTGTAGGTCTCATGCGACATACGACTCCAAAATTTGATGCTGTCAACATTTCTTTTCGCAACAAATGCCACAATTCACTTTCACTTTGGCCTATTGTTTCGCGTTCAATCTGTTTCCCGTTTTCGGACAATTTTTCTAAATGAGTCTGCTTCAATTGTTCGAAAGTGTCAGATGGAAGATCTGGTTTTTGCGATTGTGGACCATAATGACAGTCTGTTCCTGCTTTTGGTTTCACTTTTTTCGGTTTTGTAGCCACTTTTCGAGATTCTCTGATTCTAGCAACTTTTATTTGTTGTTACGAGTAGATATTTTTACAAATTTAAACTTAAATTTGTTTAAGTTTATTATTATTTATTAGTTTAGTTTATTATTATTATAAGTTTATTATTAAATTAATAGTCTGAAATAAACGTTAAGAACATTTAAAAGCTATTTAAAGACTTGAAATTAAATCCACAAGTATTCAGACAGCAATAACAGGTGATGGTACAGGCCCGTCACCATAAATAAATATCGATTTTAGCTTTGATTTCACACGGGAAAGAATCTTCCCCCTCTTAATTAGCAAGTGATAAAAAGCTCGCGCGGGGGTTCTTGTCACCTGAAAAGGTCAGTCTCAGTCTAGGCTTTGACGAATTCAATCCAAACTGTCTCAGTAAGAATTTAAAATCAAATCAGCGTTTACAGTTACAATCTCTAAATAACACAACATCACATCTTTTACAAGTCTACTTTACTGACAAACTCAGAAAACCAACAGAATTTGATAATTTCCTCTGGTTATTTAGTGAAATTGTACTTTATTATATTCGGAACAACTGCAAATTAAAGGTAAATTTTATTTTAAACATTTATTTTTTTTAAACTTGAATCCTGATCTTATTAATTTCTATATAACACCTTGATGAATTAATACTTTGATTAATTTTTATTTAACTATCCTTTCCTTATTTTCCGAAGTTAATTTAATTATTTAAAACGTTTTTATTTCAAGCCCTTCTGATTCACTTAAACCTTTATTTCTTAAAATTTGATTTTTTCAAGTTTAATGTCTAAACATTCCCCAATTAATTAAATAAATTTAATTCTAAATAAAATATCCAACAATAATTAAATCCTAAATAAATCGAATTATTATTTTATCTTTGAATATTAAATCAGTGAATATTCTTAATAATTTTTCATTAAATCATTTGCACAAACTAGTCCAATCCAGGTCGGAAGAGCACACGTCT
>NW_012053742.1:0-431 GCF_000956235.1 Wasmannia auropunctata | reverse complement strand
TAGATATTGTACACTTTGCGTTTCGAAAGAAGAAGTTTCTCTTATAACGCGTAAAAATCGATCTAATGATTCATCGTTTAATAGGCTGTGTACAGGCAAGACATTTTTCTCCACTAACGAGAGAGAAGGAATAACATCATCTAGAGTTTTTCTCAGTTTTGCCTTTTTGTCTTCAGTTATATCATTTGTATAACTGACAAAAACGCAATCATCATTTTCCTCATTTTGAATCACAGCATCAGTTAATGCTTCTGTGGATAAAATATCAAATTTAAATCTTTTTCTTCGACGACATTTTCGTTCTCTTCTGCATCTTGTCGACTACTTTGTCGACTATTTTTTCTTTTTTCTGCTTCTTCCATTGCTTCTGTAATATATCTTGGATTCCTAATGGGCATATTCCTATTATGGCGACTATCCAAGATTTCTGG
>NW_012053741.1:0-466 GCF_000956235.1 Wasmannia auropunctata | reverse complement strand
TTCGAATATTTCTCATTGCAAGGATTACCTTCTAAGGCTATAGTTGTGGCAAAAGCCGCGGCATAAATTCCACAAGAACAGGCATCTGGTTGTTTTTGAACTTTTTCAATAATTACATTTTCTCGACTAATTGTCGGATAACGCAAATGTATATAATTTTTCTCTTTGGATTTCAAATTGTCGTATGTACAACCAGGTAAACTGTCGTATATGTGAACTTTGCTTCCATCAAAAAATATGCATCGCCAATGATTTGAACAATTCCCTCCAATTATTTGTATGCTTCTGTCACTGTGACTAGGTACAATAATGTCAGGGAATTCTAGATATTGTACACTTTGCGTTTCGAAAGAAGAAGTTTCTCTTATAACGCGTAAAAATCGATCTAATGATTCATCGTTTAATAGGCTGTGTACAGGCAAGACATTTTTCTCCACTAACGAGAGAGAAGGAATAACATCATCTA
>NW_012053740.1:0-337 GCF_000956235.1 Wasmannia auropunctata | reverse complement strand
AAAATTAATATCTCTTTAACAATTGTCGAATTTTGTCAAAATGATTAGAGGACTTTTCTGTTCAGTTTCATCTGCTCTACCTGCCACGAAGTCTGGTGCGGTTATTATGGACACCTGTATATATATATATGTATAAATTTTAAAATAAACATTTTAGTATTTTTAATCTTAAAAAATATTCTTTTTTTCTTTTTCCTTCCTCTTCGCGAGCGATAACGGGTGGGGCCCGTGCGCAACGGCGGCGGCGGCGGCGGCGAACGCGAGCGGCGGCGGCGGCGGCGGCGGCAAGCGCGAGCGCGAACGCGAGCGCGGTTCCCCTTTCCCCACGGATCCCGCA
>NW_012053739.1:0-524 GCF_000956235.1 Wasmannia auropunctata | reverse complement strand
TTAAAATCGAAAGTACAAATCATAACGAATTAATTTTAAATTTCTTTGTTCTTTTTTTTTCTTTATTTTGTAATATAAAGAGGTATGTATGTGGATAATTACATTTGTAAAAGTATGTTTTTATTTATAGACACAATTTTGTTTTTATTAATATATTTTATTATCATTCGACTTAAATTACATTTATTTTAATGATAATGTATGCTTATCAATTAAAAGCTTTTTGCAAAAGAAAGACAAACTCGAATGTACAGAAAAACGCGATTGTTGAAAAGTATTTCGTACAATTCCATGTTGACTTTTTCAAAACAGTTTTGTGATACAAATAATTGTGGCGTTTGTGAAAAATAGCGAAAAATCCCAACAGTGAGACACAAATCCCAACTGTATGACACATATAACATTTCATTTTACACATTGCGTTTATAATTATATAAAGAATTTTTTGTTAAATTGCTTACATTGTAATTTGTATAATTAAAATTAATATTTTTCGTAAAATATAATTTTTCACATTAGACATA
>NW_012053738.1:0-340 GCF_000956235.1 Wasmannia auropunctata | reverse complement strand
CATATAACTAATACATATTTCATCTTTTTGACATCTATTAAGAAGATATATACCATTGGTATACCCTTATTAGCAATTAATGTTTATGGATCATCAAAGCATCAGTTCTCGAACGATCACAAGGTTAAGCACGTTCCACAAGCTTTATAGCTTGGATGGGTGACCGCTTTAGGAATATCGTAAATAAGTTTCTAAATATGTATTTTTTAATCACAATTTTGTTATGTATATTTTTTTTCATTCTCTAGTATATGATGCTAATTAATAAAATTTATTGTATTTAAAGCAAATTTATTTTACCAATTAAATTGGAATGGTCAAAAATACATCAAAAATTTAT
>NW_012053737.1:0-541 GCF_000956235.1 Wasmannia auropunctata | reverse complement strand
CGGGAGAACTCGACGGGGATCCAACATCACCATGGAGAAGCGGAGGGGCCCTTGCTCTTGGACGTCCTCGTTTTCGTATCGGGTTTATCGGTTGTTGGTCTCTTATGTCTGTCTTGTCTCCTTTCCAGGCTTTTAAATCAGAGACGTGGTGGACCGACAGCAATTTACCTGTAACAGAATCTGATAGCTGATAGCTACTAGGAGATATACGTTTTGCAATTTTGTAAGGTCCATCCCTCTTCGGTGCGAATTTCATAGTGATACCCTGGGATGCTTTGCTTAATATTCGAGTCTTAACCGTAACATGGTCTCCTTCTTTGAATGTCTCGGCTGCTCTTCTCTTCTCGTCTGTGTATTTCTTATGCCTATCCTGTTCGCGTTCGTGGATTTCGGTGACTTCCTTCATTGTGTCTGCTATTTTTAGTAAATATGGCGTCAGTTCCGATATGAAGTTTTCTCCGATCACGATCTCTCTCAGGTCGCGTTGTACTTCACCCGGGTTGCGCATTTCTCTCCCGAAAGTCAGATATGCGGGAGTTTT
>NW_012053736.1:0-346 GCF_000956235.1 Wasmannia auropunctata | reverse complement strand
TTGCAAGAGGGGCGCAAGCGCGGCGTTCGCACCACGCATAAGTGCGTCGGCTGCGGACGGTGGTGCAGGAGACGATGCACGAGATGAGGACGAGGCAGAAGACGAGGCTCTCCTCTTGGCCCTCTTAATGTCGCGTCGTATCGTTCGCGCTTTAGCGCGAGCCACCTCGTCTGTCTCGTCTCGCTGCGCCACAAACCACGTATAATAATTAGCGCTCGGATCGACCAGTTTAGCCGGAAAAACGTCGTGTTCGTTTATAAAGTGTTGTAAATAATCGACGAAGTCTGCCTCGTCTTCCGCATATACGCACGCGCGGACCACTCTGGCGAAAGGCGTCTTGGGATGG
>NW_012053735.1:0-548 GCF_000956235.1 Wasmannia auropunctata | reverse complement strand
CGTGTGCAGGAACAAAAAATACTTTCTTCATTCGTCAAGTAAGTTTTATTATATGCACAAAATCTAAAATATTTTTGTTTTTTAATAGTGAAGTTATAACGTGTTATCTAAAAAGGTTTTAGTAATTATTTATGTTGATGATTTGCATATTTTAACTGATTTTTATCTATATATTTATTTTGAAACTTTACTTTGAATTATAAAATATTATTAGGGGACAATTGTAACATTGATGCCTGGAGACCTGGATGGTTGTAGCACTATAATTGTCTTCGGATTTGCTTGGTTTTATTTAAGTGTTTTTTCACAATGTTAGTTGAACTTATTAGAAAGAAAAAGAGCTTTTTTCCGGTTTTATTTAGATTTTGTCCTTTTTTTTATTATAGTTAATTTTATTAAATACATATTGTGGCGGTCATCTCATGCTCACACAAGAATACAAAAAGAACATACAACAACTACCTGGCCTGCTAGCGCAGTGGATAACGCGCACGCTGCGAAGCTCCGGAGGACCTAGATTCGAATCCCACCGCGGCCGATATAGTTTT
>NW_012053734.1:0-336 GCF_000956235.1 Wasmannia auropunctata | reverse complement strand
GTTGTTACGAGTCCTGATTGGACTCGCAAATGGCCAATCATAAGATTGATTTATCGCTATTATAAATGGCTGCCGAATAAATCAATCTTATGATTGGCCATTCGACGCCATTTTTAATATTTTCTAGTACTTTTGCGATACTGCCATAAGCCGGTCGCGCTTCTCTGATAATCTAGGACTCTATCCAACATGAAGTTGGGTTAAGCCCCGCCTCGTGTGGCAAATTGCGGGAAATTTAAAGGCTATCAGAAGGATGTAAGAATTAGATGGGTGGTTGTTAATAAATATTGTACCAAAATATAAAGAATAATTAATGTATATGAATATAAATTTTTA
>NW_012053733.1:0-1818 GCF_000956235.1 Wasmannia auropunctata | reverse complement strand
TGATTCAAGAATCTAATAGCTGATGTCGAGAGCTTTCCAAAACGCTATAATGAAATATTTTTTTATGAAGTACTTTTTAAGTTATAATGCTTCAAAGTTACAGTATTGCCGGCACTAGCATTACCCAAGATATGTAATACCATGCGGAGGTTGCCCACGCGGATTGACATGTCTTTTGTGCTCGGAGAAAAATTGGAGAATAATGCAGCCAATGAAGGTAAGATCGGTCTGTGATTCGGCGTCAAGGCAAGATATGAGCATAAACCAGCTAGTCAAGGCAAGTTTTAGACATGAACCAGCCAGTCAAGGCAAGATATGAGCATAAACCAGCCAGTCAAGGAAAGATATGAGCATGAACCAGCCAGTCAAGGCGAGATCGGCCGGTGGTGCGGCCAGTCAAGGTAATTATATTAAATACTCGAATTGTGCACCATTTACTGTTTGACAATGAGCAATTCGATTATAAAAACTGCATATGGCATTTCTGAGGATTTCTGGAGTAATGAGTGCAGCTTCTTCAATAATCCTTTGACGAAGTTCCTCTAAATTTCTTGGTTTTGATGCATACACTTTGCCTTTCAGGTAGCCCCACAAGAAATAATCAAGCAGTGATAAATCAGGTGAACGTGTTGGTCACTTTATCTGTCCTCTTTCCAATTCATCGGTTGAAAAATTCCGTGTCTAAGAAGTTTTCTACACCTCTACCATAATGCGGTCCAGCACCGTCTTGCTGAAACCATGTATGAGCAAAGTTATCTCCCACAATCTATCTGATTGTTGGAACTATTTCATTCCTCAGCATATCTTCATACTTTACAGAATTCAAATTTCCATTAATGAAAAATGGGCCGATTAATGTATTATTCAACATACCTGCTTAGACGTTCAACTTTTGAGGGTATTGCGTGTGATATTCCAGCATCCAGTGAGGATTGTTGTCAGATCAGAATCTGCAGTTATGTCTATTGACAAGATCATTCAATTCAAAAGTAGCTTCATCTGAGAAAACTACATTGAAAACAAAATTGGGATCATCATCAGTTTTTCTCATCATGACGTCGCAGAATTCCATACGACGATCAAAATCATCTTCGCTTAATTCTTGTACCAGATGAATTTTATACGGGTGGAACTTGATTTTCTTCAAAATTCTTTGCACAGACATGCGACTAATATCATGTTGCTGATTTGCTTTGCGAATACTGAGATGGACATTTTCGATAAATGACTGTGCAACATCCAGCTGTTCTTCACCAATCGCCGATATTGATCGTCCTGGAATTTGACGATTCTTTACGCTACCAGTTTCATTGAAACGCCTGACCGTTCGCTCCACGATAGATCTCGAAATGGCTGTATTTTCATCGCGAAAAGTTTCGTTAAAAATCTGCCTAACTTCATTGTACGATCTTTGACGATCACCCCAACTTCGCATCATGAGAAGAGATATTTTCTCTTGTTCTGAAAGATAAGCCATCGTAGGTAAAAAATAATAAAAACGAATACTGAATCTGTGAAAGAAAATATTTCAAACAATATGAAAAATTTTTTTAATCAATTAATTTTGAAATAATTTATCCGGCTGAATCACATAGATCGCTCAGATAAAAGATTCGAACACATTGAATATTCTATCTATTCGAACAGTTCGAAGTTCCAACAAATGAGCATTTGATTCGAATAGTTCAGACAGTTCCAACAATTCGAACTACAGTGATTGGTATGAATTGTCAATCCGTCATGTTTGAAGTTCGGATAGTAAAGAAAATGCAGTATGAATTGGAAAACTAAACGTAACGTGTTACGGACGTTTTTGTG
>NW_012053732.1:0-307 GCF_000956235.1 Wasmannia auropunctata | reverse complement strand
CCACACCACATCACACCACACCATACCACACCACATCACACCACATCACACCACACCACACCACACCACACCACATCACACCACACCATACCACATCACATCACATCACACCACACCACACCACACCACACCACACCACACCACATCACACCACACCATACCACATCACATCACATCACACCACACCACACCACACTACGCTGCGCTTCTATGCTATTGTAAGTGAAACCGTGCAAAAGCCAAATTACGCCTTCAAATCATTCTTGTGACGGTACTGCTAGATATTTACAAATCAATCTTAATTATA
>NW_012053731.1:0-600 GCF_000956235.1 Wasmannia auropunctata | reverse complement strand
TATTTTTTTACCTTTCAGCAGGGGTCGGTAAAATAACTGATAGAACTTATTTAAAATAACAAATATAAAACAGATTCCAGAAACTTATTTAAAATAAAATATCGCAGGGGCCAATAGAAAACTGATACGACTTATTTAAAATGAAAAATATAAAATAGATTCCAAAAACATTTAAAATATTAAATAAGAAATTGATCAGAAGAAATTATTTAGAATAATAAATACTAAATAATTCTTTTACTTTTTTTAAATTTAAAATACATATTTTAAATAATGTTTTTTTAAATACGACCGATCCCTGATAAGCATAAGTCGTTAAAGTAACTGATAGAATCTATTTAAGATAACAAATGTAAAATAGATTCCAAAAACACGACTTACTTAAAATGAAAAATATAAAATAGATTCCAAAAACATATTTAAAATATTAAATATAAAATAGATCAGAAGAAGCTATTTAAAATAATAAATACTAAATAACTCTTTTACTTTTGTTATTTAAAATACATATTTGAAATAATGTTATTTTAAATACGACCGACCCCTGCCTTTCAGTTTGGAAAATAGAGCCTTGAAAAAAATGTAATTTTCGATTTTGAA
>NW_012053730.1:0-500 GCF_000956235.1 Wasmannia auropunctata | reverse complement strand
TTGTGTAGATCTCGTAACATAATTTATTTGCTCTAATAATATCTTCAGAAATGCATTTTTAATGTCAACTAAATTTAATCGTATTTTTTAAATTCTTTCACGACGTATATATATCGATTTACTTTTTCTTCGCGTTCTTAACCAATCAGCTTGTCCGGATTTAAGTCTTGCGGAACTCATGTTTTTAAATCGATCGGACATTCTGGTTCTCATCGTTAAGTCGGAAGAAAAAATTATAGATCTGTTCGCAATTATTACGACAGCGAGAAAAGTTTTTGTAAAGTAAATACGCTAGATTTACAAAATTCCTACACGGAGAGAATTTTTTTTAATTTACCCTGCAAATCATGTTAATTGTGAGACAATATAGTATTTAGGCAAATTTTACTGTGCACTACAATAAATTTTACTGTATTTTACTACTGTCAAATTTATTGTAGTGCACAGTAAAATTGTCCTAAATACTATATTGTCCCACAATTAACATGATTTGCAGGGTA
>NW_012053729.1:0-333 GCF_000956235.1 Wasmannia auropunctata | reverse complement strand
GGTCAAATCAGTCATACCAACTTTTCAGATTTTTCGATTTTTGGTTCAAAAAAATTTTCGAAAAATTTTTATTGCAGAAATCGAAAAATATAAAAAATCGACCTGTTGGTGTGGTGGTGAATGGTGGTGGTGGGTGGGTGGTGGTGGGTAGTGGTGCTGGGTGGTGGTGGTGGATGTTGGTAAGTCAAAAAAAAATTGGTTGATTAGTTTTCTCGCTGCGCTTACTTCGCGTAAGCGGCTGTGACATTGCATTTTGACAGTTGTGTGTATTGACATAAATTATTTAATTGTAAATTATAGCAAGAAGTAATAAATAGTGCGCGCGAAGCGCGC
>NW_012053728.1:0-536 GCF_000956235.1 Wasmannia auropunctata | reverse complement strand
TAATTAGAATTTAAAGTCAATGTTGTATATCTGCGGAGTGCCATTTGCAATGTCATGCCGTTTCAACTTCCGCGGGGGTATCGCTGCGAATATATCTTCGCGTTTTCTGGGTCCCCCGTTAATTAATCGACGACACGCGCGAAGTTTCTCTCGTGCGATGCCTCTCTCGGATCGGATCAGGAAGATACCGCAGCATCTTCTCCGTCGACAGAGACCGAGGGTATACGCGGTACGAAACGGTACGGCACGGTACATTCACCAATGACCGAGTGGCACGGATCCTCTCCCGCATCCTTTCCTCTCCTCTTTTTCTCTCTCTCTCTCTCTCTCTCTCTCTCTCTCTGGCGACCTCTGCCGACTTCGGCGAGGAACTCCGCGAGACTCTCTCCAAGGATACGTTAGCTCGCTACGGTGTTCTCCTAATCGACGCTGGTGTGCTAGCGTAGGTAGCACAGTCGCAGACGGGAAGGAAGACGGGGAGAAGAACCCCCTAATTTATAGAACTAAGGCGCGAGAGAGGGGGGGGAGAGAGAGAG
>NW_012053727.1:0-705 GCF_000956235.1 Wasmannia auropunctata | reverse complement strand
TCACGCGATCAGGTGCGAATTCGGTGCAGCGGTTGGACAAGGACGGCGATAACCGGTTGCTCACTTACGATAATGTAAAGGGGGTGATTCGAGGGAAAGCGGTCAAGGTTCGGGGAGCGAGAATAGGCTGAAAGAATCGACAGTAATTAGTACAAAAAAAATAACAAGTGTATTAAACGGACGAGTATTACATTCGAAGATACAAACGAGAATACGATAATGGACGGGAATACTTGAGACGCGCAACAATGCAGCGTACTCGACGTGACAGACTCGCAATTCGCGCTCTTCACGATCGTACGACAAGATCGTGTCTCGGAAAACGGAAAATTAAGAGCGGTTTCTCTTTCGACGGTACGACTCGCCGTTTACATGCCCATCCGCGTGGCATGCGAAATCGGGAAGCATGCAGTGCGGGCGTGATATTCGCGAGCACACCGGCGCGGAGCGCTCGGCGTACACGGGCAAGCGTGATCGACACCCCAGTGAGAAACAATTTGTCGACCCGACGTCGATTCGACGTCGAAAAGTGGGTTCGAAATGAGATCGAAATTGACATCGACATCGATGTCTTTTTGACTCCCATGTCGACCTCCTGTCGATTCAAACTGCGAAATCGATTTGACATTGATCATAAATCAAAATCCTGCCCAAGGAGAACAGAAAGATCAAAATGACATAAAAATAAGAATCAAATTTTAGTTT
>NW_012053726.1:0-327 GCF_000956235.1 Wasmannia auropunctata | reverse complement strand
TATTGCGACCGCACTCACGAGCGTGGTGCAACTTCGTCGCTCGTCCGACCCGCGTAATTCCGCGAAAACGATAAAAGGAAATCTAATGCGCGATTAACCGTAACTCAGGCATCTCGCCTATCGAAAACGGGAATAAAGTTGGGCGCCAGGCACGTTATAGAGAGTGCCTCTCTACTGAAAAATCTCGTTGTTCGGAAATCTAATGACTCAAGAGAAAATCAATCACGCGATCAGGTGCGAAGTCGATACAGCGGTCGGACAAGGACGGCGATAACCGGTTGCTCAGTTACGATAATGGTAAAGGGGGTGATTCGAGGGAAAGCGGTA
>NW_012053725.1:0-453 GCF_000956235.1 Wasmannia auropunctata | reverse complement strand
TTATAATTTGTACTAAAGTAAGGAAACGTAATTTTTATGGGATTATAACTTGACGCCTTTTATTGATATCAAATCTTTCATATAAGTAATATACTTATGACTTAAGTAAGGAAACGTAATTTTTATGGGATTATAACTTGGCGCCATCTATTATTTCAAATCTTTCATATAAGTAATACACTTATGACCTAAGTAAGGAAACCTAATTTTTATGGGATTATAAATTGGCGCCTTTTATTGATATCAAATCTTTCATTTAAAGTACAAGGAGATAGTAATACTTTTATATTGTAAAATAAGTGATATACATATCATTTAAATAGAGACCGGAATTTAAAATACAAAAAGAGATAACAATACTTTTATTTTGTAAAAATAAGATGGTATTGCTTAAATTTTATTTTTTAATAATTATGTGTCAATTAAGAGATTAGTATTTAAAGAATAAAAAGA
>NW_012053724.1:0-382 GCF_000956235.1 Wasmannia auropunctata | reverse complement strand
TTTCATACTTTCTTAGAAAATATATAATTATGAGATTATAATTTGTACTTATAATTGTACTTATAATTGAGATTATAATTTGTACTAAAGTAAGGAAACGTAATTTTTATGGGATTATAACTTGACGCCTTTTATTGATATCAAATCTTTCATATAAGTAATATACTTATGACTTAAGTAAGGAAACGTAATTTTTATGGGATTATAACTTGGCGCCATCTATTATTTCAAATCTTTCATATAAGTAATACACTTATGACCTAAGTAAGGAAACCTAATTTTTATGGGATTATAAATTGGCGCCTTTTATTGATATCAAATCTTTCATTTAAAGTACAAGGAGATAGTAATACTTTTATATTGTAAAATAAGTGATATACAT
>NW_012053723.1:0-379 GCF_000956235.1 Wasmannia auropunctata | reverse complement strand
TTACGCTGATTGTTTTTATATTTTCGTGGATCTTTCCGTAATTTTTGGGTTTTAATATATGATGACGTTTTTACAACGTTATATTTTTAAGTTTATTAACTTATAATTTTATATTATTTAATATAATGATAAATTAATATATATGACAACGTTTTTACATTATATTTTTAAATTTATTAACTAATAATTTTATATCATTTAATATAATGATAAATTAACATAATAAGATAATATAATGATAATTGTTACATTTTCATTTAATGTGTACAATTTTGATCAATTTTCATTATTATTTCTAATTTGTTTCATTAATTTCCTTATTCGGTCCAGCAGCGCCAAGTGTTTTAACATGAAAAAAATTATAAAAATAGATTTTTTA
>NW_012053722.1:0-385 GCF_000956235.1 Wasmannia auropunctata | reverse complement strand
ACGTGTGCTCTTCCGATCTTTGCGTTACACAATCTAAATGTCATCACTAAGAAGTAAAGAGATAACAGTACAAAATTAAAAAAATCTATTTTGATAATTTTTTTCATGTTAAAACACTTGGCGCTGCTGGATCGAATAAAAAAACATTTAAAATTGTATACATTAAATGAAAATAAATGTTACTATTTATCATTACATGATCATTGATTATTTACACACATACACACATATTACGCTGATTGTTTTTATATTTTCGTGGATCTTTCCGTAATTTTTTGGGTTTTAATATATGATGACGTTTTTACAACGTTATATTTTAAGTTTATTAACTTATAATTTTATATTATTTAATATAATGATAAATTAATATATATGACAATGTTTT
>NW_012053721.1:0-394 GCF_000956235.1 Wasmannia auropunctata | reverse complement strand
TTTCTATAGCAATTAATTTTCCAATAGTTTTAAAAAACTATAGCCATCTTACCCTAGTTTATCCTTATAACACATACGATGTAACTCGTGGACAGAATAGTTGCGACACTTTTTGTTTAATCGATTTTGGAACACACTAATATTTTGCCACGATTGGTGTACTGTCTCTAGCATGGTGGAAGGGATAGCATGGTGGGCTCAGTTTGCAAGCGTCTCTCTCTAATTCTTTGCCCTCTCGCTTGTTTTCTGACCGTTCAAAACATTGTTGGCCAACCTCAAAAAATAAAATATTTTACTTTGCAAAGTTGTTACGACTGAGATGGTTGTCTTCATTGCACGCACGTTTATATTCTATCAGTCTCTTGTTATTTTATACTATAGTTCGGATCATGAA
>NW_012053720.1:0-373 GCF_000956235.1 Wasmannia auropunctata | reverse complement strand
CGTTATAAATGAATAGCGCCAGAAACTTAGAACTTGTACTGTTTGATTATTAATCTGTAAAAAAAACATAGACAGTATTCATATTTATGAAAACATCGAGATTAGTAATTGCATTTTTATCTGTTCGTGCTTTTTCCGCATCCTCACTACTTAAATGAAAATTTTGTAATTGTTATTTATTTCTGCGTCTATAAGCGTGAGTTTTCCTATGGACGTCGCCATGTTTTTACTGCAACTGCCTCACCTCGCCAGCCGCAGTAATCGAAGCAGGACGTGACGACAAAATCTATGACGTCATATGCATGCGAAAGCACTCTGAAAGTTTACTGCGACGTATATCGGAACAGCATTTGCAGTGCTGCCAGTACTGCAA
>NW_012053719.1:0-764 GCF_000956235.1 Wasmannia auropunctata | reverse complement strand
AGCCGATCGCAAACTTGTTGCGACAGCCAATCCGAAGCATTGATTTCAACATGCAAGTTTCAGATTGGCTGTTGCAACAAGCTTGCGATTGGCTTGCAACTAATGTAAAACCGGCTTAAGGGGCTGTCTACAATACGTCGTATGTCAGATCGTAAGCCGTAAATCATAAAATTTGACCAATTCTTTGAGTATATAGACATGGAGGGGGAATGTTGGCTCGAAAACTATCCAAGATGTGTGCGAGAGAGAAAGGTAGACGAGTAATGTTCGTTCTCTCTGCGCATGCGTCGATCATTTAACAGACAGAGGACGAAGTATCACGTGGTATCGCTCGTATACCTTTCTCTCTCGCACTCCTTGCCACTCTTGGACTCGCTTGCGGCCTGCAGAGAACAGAGGCATTCCACCTCCAGGTATCTATATACTCAAAGGATCAATTATAGTTGAATGTAAGAAAAATATTTGACTATAATTGGTCAATTCTTAGTTAGTATGATATAAGTAGTGACTATAACGGCTTATTGTAGAAAGCCCCTAACGCTGCATAACGCATAAGAGAATCAACCAATCAGAGTCCTTCATTTTATACTCTGATTGGTTGATTTTCTTATGCCTTATGTCTTGTGCGTTATACAGCGTTAGTGTCGGTCCATAATAAGGATTTTAAGCCTTAAGCAGTAAGAAATAGACCAATCGTAGTCGAATATGAGAAGAATAATCGATTGTAATTGGTCGATATCTTACGGTGTAAGGCTTTAAGTCCT
>NW_012053718.1:0-1060 GCF_000956235.1 Wasmannia auropunctata | reverse complement strand
GCATAGTTTCCGTGTGCGGCCTGGTACGCCGCGCGCACATGGCCGGTCGCACATTTCACATTGCCTAGCCCGGTTAGGCTGCGCCGGTGGTCAGCCGGATCGCCCGACTGTCCATTCACTTCGTATTCTGTCGTCTCCATCTAGATTCTCTTGGCAGAAGTACTCCCAGTGGTTTGCCATTGCCTTCCGAGAGGTGGGGCGCCGATTTTTTTTATTTTTCTATTTTTCTTTCTTTGTTCTCGGTGGGATTTGAACCTGGTTCCTTTGCAGCTTTGACTTGTATAGCAATGACTTAGCTACCTCTGCCATGGCGCCCAGAGTTTATTCTCTAGTGTATGATGCTAATTAATAAAATTTATTGTATTTAAAACAAATTTATTTTAGCAATTAAATTGATGAGAAATGGTTTTCAATTCGACGTCGAATCGATGTCGAATTGATGTCGAAATCATCATATCGGCGTTAATTTGACATCATTTTGACAAACTAAAATTTGATCTTAGTTTTATGTCATTTTGATCTTTCTGTTCTCCTTGGGCAGGATTTCGATTTGTGATCGATGTCAAATCGATACGCAGTTTGAATCGATAGGAGGTCAACATAGGAGTAAAAAAAAAATCGATGTTGATGTCAATTTCAATCCTATTTCGAACCCACTTTTCGACGTCGAATCGACGTCGGGTCGACGTATTGTTTCTCACTGGGTAATCATTTCTTGTTCCTTGTTCATGAATTCGTACAATTCCTTGAAATGTCTAGCAGCGCCAACGAAATTTGTTCCGTTGTCAGAGAATATTTGAGCACATAATCCTCTTCGAGCGACAAATCGGCGCAAAGCTGCTAGGAATGAGTCGGTTGTAAGATCGGTTACGATCTCTAAATGCACTGCTTTAGTGCTAGTGCATACAAATATTGTGATGTATCCTTTACTTATGTGGATCCTTCCTCGTCGTCGGCTTTCCCGAACTTGGATTGGATCCGTGTAGTCCAAATCCGTTGTGGTAAATGAACGATTACAACTACGAACTCTTTCCACGGGAAGATCACCCATCTTGACCTC
>NW_012053717.1:0-559 GCF_000956235.1 Wasmannia auropunctata | reverse complement strand
TCGATTTCCTCCTCAGTAGATTGAGTGGTTGGAGCGTAGACTTGGATGACGTTTAGTCTGCAAGGTATTGTGTCCAGCTTGATCGTAATTATGCGGTCGTTTACAGGAATGTATCCTGCGACCCATTTATCAAGCTGTGGGGGAACTACGAATGCTACCCCCTTGCTGCTTCCATCTCTTCTTGAGTGGTATATTGTACTACCGGAATTGGACGTGAAGTGGCCAGACTCTTGCCAGTGGGTTTCACTTAGTCCCAGCAGATGAATGTTATTCCTTAGCATCTCCTCCTCCACTATTTGGAGCTTCCCCTCTTTCCTGAGGCCTCGTACATTCCATGTTCCGATACGCCGAGGAAGTCTTATTAAAGTTTCTTTGGCACCAGTCGCACAGTTTCCGTGTGCGGCCTGGTACGCCGCGCGCACATGGCCGGTCGCACATTTCACACTGCCTAGCCCGGTTAGGCAGCGCCGGTGGTCAGCCGGATCGCCCGACTGTCCATTCACTTCGTATTCTGTCGTCTCCATCTAGATTTTCTTGGCAGAAGTACTCCCAGTGGTTT
>NW_012053716.1:0-588 GCF_000956235.1 Wasmannia auropunctata | reverse complement strand
ACTCTCGTCAGATTTGGTGTGACTTCTGGCTTGCGCATTTTCTTTAAATTAATTCGCAACGTGGCCACGAGCAGTTGATGATCGCTTCCGCAGTCCGCACCCGGGTACGTTTTCGCATTCAGCACGGATGACCTCCAACGCGTTTGAATCAGTATGTAATCTATCTGATTCCTGCATCTGTCTCCTGGAGATACCCATGTGTATAAGCGCCGTTTGTGGTGGTCAAAGCAAGTGTTCGCAAGGATAAGGCTCTCTCCATCACAGAATTGTAATAAGCGATCGCCCCTCTCGTTTCTCTCGCCCAGTCCGTATTTCCCCACTATGCGTCGTAGATGGTCGTCGTCTTCGGTTCTCCCAATTTTTGCGTTGAAATCCCCGATGACCATGGTGACTTCCCTCCTGGGTATTCCTTTGATGGTTTGCGACAGTACGTCGTAGAAGTGCTCGATTTCCTCCTCAGTAGATTGAGTGGTTGGAGCGTAGACTTGGATGACGTTTAGTCTGCAAGGTATTGTATCCAGCTTGATCGTAATTATGCGGTCGTTTACAGGAATGTATCCTGCGATCCATTTATCAAGCTGTGGGGGA
>NW_012053715.1:0-316 GCF_000956235.1 Wasmannia auropunctata | reverse complement strand
TCTCTCTCTCTCTCTCTCTCTTCCCCAATTTTAATTTTGCGGAATTGCGAATTCGTTAATTACTACTGCTCGATTCCAATGCGTGACGCGCTCAGTGAGAACGCACCCTTTGGTGACGCCAATGGTGGGAAACACTAGAGTCCTAGATTATCAGAGAAGCGCGACCGGCTTATGGCAGTATCGCAAAAGTACTAGAAAATATTAAAAATGGCGTCGAATGGCCAATCATAAGTTTGATTTATTCGGTAGCCATTTATAATAGCGATAAATCAATCTTATGATTGGCCATTTGCGTGTCCAATCAGGACTCGTAACA
>NW_012053714.1:0-857 GCF_000956235.1 Wasmannia auropunctata | reverse complement strand
TATTAACGTTGACACATCTCCATACAACGGTAAATGATAACACATAGGTATAACTAGACGCGGGGTCGCGAAAGGGATTCCAGCGCAGGCCCCGTTGCAATTTTCTCTCTCCCTTCCGCGGTATCTCTGTCCCAACCATGATTCTCGCGCGCGATGTAATTCGATGAAGAGATAAGGAACGAAAAAATTTAACACATAATGTATATTTAACAGACAATGTATATATATATTTAGCACATGATAGTAGCATGATTAATACATTTAACACATAATGTATATATTTAATTATGGAACGCATCGTGCACAATATGATCTGACGCGTAAGCTATGAGTTCACATTCAATAAGCGATGTTTTATCATATACCTTACGCAAAATATTTATCGCATCGTCTTTATTTACGATACAATTGTGGCGTAAATAATCGACGAAATGCTTAAACTTATTACTAACGGTGTCCGTATTTTGATTTAAATTAAAGTATGCATGCTCAACGCAATGTTCGAGTTCGAATATAAAAAGAATAGTCGACGGTTTCATATACATACAAGTATCATTTAGCGCCAATTTTACAATATTTTCATTGCGTATTTTTACGAGATCTATAACTAAATCTTGAATTCGTAGCGATGACGGGACGCTTGACTGCAGAAATTGTTCAATGTCCATACGTCTCTCATTGAACATCCTCCACATTCCATAAGGCAGGATAATGTAATTGCCTCGGTTGTCACCAATAAGTATTTCCACATGAGATATAGATCCCACGCTGATTCCAATATCCAAGTATTTAAAATTAGTGGATGTTAGAGCGAATCTTCTTCCCAATATACGAAGCATCTTCGTAATATGAGACGC
>NW_012053713.1:0-548 GCF_000956235.1 Wasmannia auropunctata | reverse complement strand
AACCGCGTCGTGGGTCCGGGATCCGCGGGGACGGGGGAACCACGTCGTGGGTCCGGGATGCGCGGGGACGGGGGAACCGCGTTGTGGGTGCGGGATGCGCGGGGAAGAGGGATACCGCGTTGGCGATGCGGGTATCGCGGGGAGAGGGGAACCGCGCTCGCGTTCGCCGCCGCGTTCGCCGCCGCCGCCGTTGCGCACGGGCCCCACCCCACCCGTTATCGCTCGCGAAGAGGAATAAGGAAGAGTAAAGAAAATATTATAATTAAAATTAAAAAATGTTTATTTAAAAATTTAGTTAACGTAAAAATATATAAAATATGATTTAAATTTATTTAATTAATACGGCGCAAATCCACCTGTCCGTCGCCATCTGCAACAGACAAAAGGAGCCAAATATTTAAAAAAAGCTCCAAAGAGAACTAGAAAGAAGGATAGCTATTTAAAAAATACTCACATTAATGGTAGAAGCAAACGGTCCTACTTCCGGTGGCTATGTCTAGGATGACACGCCTCCTCGTGAGAGCTGTCTGGAGCCTGCGGGCTTCGCG
>NW_012053712.1:0-345 GCF_000956235.1 Wasmannia auropunctata | reverse complement strand
ACGAGATGCCTAAGTGACTGGAGTTCAGACGTGTGCTCTTCCGAACATTCCTTAATATTTAAAAATTTATCTTATATTTATTTAATCATTTCTTGTGTCCAACTCAATCATTAGTCCGTATTTCAGCTACTCGATCCACCTCCATACGTACCAAAAAAAGAGCGGAAAAGAAAAATATTATTATAAATATTATTAAGATTTATAAATGTAAAATATTTAAAAGTTTTCTATTTTTCCTGCTAGTACTTTTGCATGCTTTATTATGCTCAAATAAAGTATAATAAATTCGCATACGAAAAAATAATTTGATTAAATACATTGTAGGAAAATCTGGACATGGTGCTT
>NW_012053711.1:0-631 GCF_000956235.1 Wasmannia auropunctata | reverse complement strand
ATTTCACAAACGTTAATTAATTAATTTTTTATTTTTCTAAAATGATGTGAAGTATCAATTAAACTCAAATTAAAATTAACTGCAAAAACGAAAACAAATTGTTAACAAAAGATTGAGTTTGTGCAAATTAAATTTTAAAATGATTTTATGCTCCGCAACAGTAGCTCTATAACAACTTGCTGTTAATGGATTAGCTTGATAAATATCAATCCATACAATCAATCTGTACTTGTATACTTGTACTAAAATAAGGTCGGCGGTATACTTTTTTCGATCCACGCGTATTTCTGGTGTGTCGCGCGAATCTTTATTTCGGTTCTCACGTTTCACGGCGGCGCGTGCACGCACAGAAGCGCGGGATAAGAGTGTCCGCGCCGGGATAAATATTGCATACT
The DNA here is from genome assembly GCF_000956235.1 of Wasmannia auropunctata. Classification (NCBI taxonomy): domain Eukaryota; kingdom Metazoa; phylum Arthropoda; class Insecta; order Hymenoptera; family Formicidae; genus Wasmannia; species Wasmannia auropunctata. The sequence goes on along the minus strand of NW_012053711.1, from coordinate 236 downwards.
TCTGTGGAATGTGCACCGCGGCGCGAAGATGCCGATATCAGCTTACGGTACATACGGTTACGTGATCGTGAACGGGTCTTTTTGGAGCACGCGAGCCCGCAACTTATTCCGATATATGAATTCGGGTTATCTCACACATTCCGCTTTATTACGATATAGTTGAACGACTTAAAACATACATTTCGCGCCGCATTACGTTGCTTTTGCTAAAAAATACGTAATTAAGGCGGTCAAAA
>NW_012053710.1:0-2762 GCF_000956235.1 Wasmannia auropunctata | reverse complement strand
GAGAGAGAGAGAGAGAGAGAGAAGAATGAGAAAGGGAGGGAGAAAGAGAGAGAATAAACCGCGGCACGCCACAATTTTGATAAATTCATTGATACCAGCGTACCGAAAATGTACATTTAAATTAAAAGTACCTCAATTACGAAACCGATATGAAATTGCGCTGTACAGCAGCAATTAATTGTAAATAATTCGAGTACTGTCATGTACGGATAATGGGAAAAAGTAGCTTATTGGAATAATCGCGTCAGCAGTTATTCGACAAGAAATACATTTGTGGTTTAAAATTTGTCGAACTACTTTTATTTCTTTATTAGTTTCGTGATGATTGACCACATTAATATATGTGCAAATTTCTTACCTATATCTGTTCTATATCAATAACTTTTCATTTAATTATATATTTTTTTAAATATTACATATTTTAGAACACATATTCTAAATCAATTTCAATGCTCTTAAGTCTTCCAATAATTCTCTATAACACTTCGCCACATACATTCATTATTCATCATTAGTACTAGAATGACTAGAAGTATTAACATTTCTTACTCAAAGGATCAAGCAGATTAATTATTCTGAAAGTAAGAAAAGTGATGAAAAACCAAATATTTCATCAGAATAAAGGAAATAATTGATGAAAAGTTTAAAAAATTCAGAAACTTACCTTCTACATAAGAAATATGATATTAACCTTGAACAACGGTTAATAATCACTTGATGTTTATAATGTTGAGTATATTTATACTTTTGCCCATCTATTTTTACTTTCGAATTCTACGTTCGGGAACTCATTCAAACGAGTGGTGAGCGTCGAGATGCCGAGAGTCAGTTCCATATTCCGCGCGGGTCAAAGTATCCTGCCGCGTAAACCTTCCTACGCGTTCGCCTCAAGTCGATCGCCCTGACAATCAATCCGCCGAGGCATATAAAAGTGCGGATACCCAGAGGCGGATGCGAGCGACAATGCGCGTTTATAAGTGAGCGCAAGGACGTTCAGTAATGTTGCGACAGCCATAAGTGTATCGATTATTCAAACGCGGAGCTCGGCTAGCTCCGGGCGGAGCGCCACAAAGCTGCGCTGGGAAAATCCATGAATCTCTATCCGCGCGGCGCGCGGATCTATTAATATTTATAGAGGCATCGAATTGATTTTACACTGACGCGGGAATTATTCCTACGACCGTCCTTGCCGCGCGCGCGCGCACGCGGGAATTACGTAAAACGCGCGCGGGTAACTGTACGAGGAAGCTATAATGCCCGGCACGACAGGTCGCCCTGAATTTTTTACAATTTCCAACGAAAATAAAATCTCACTTTGATTAATACATTTCTCTTTGCTTTACCTACGTTTGGTCGACTTTGCGTTACCAAGTCGGCCATGCTACATGTACGTATGATATGTTTGCTTTGCGACTTTTCGAATGACAGCGTTAATGCTAAGATAATATTTTTCTATTTTCTGATATTTACATTATTCTTTTTTAATATATTAAAATATTTTTCCCCTAATATCCCCTAATATGTTTAAATAATAATATTATATAAACATAAATATTAATATATATAATGCAGTTTTAAATAAATCTAAGTGCATTGCATTAAATAGCATCTAAATTTAAACACCCCGTTTTAAGTGTGTTCGATATTGCGAATGAAATTGGCATTTTCTCAAGCTATAATGCTCAAACAATTGTTTACGGGTCAAATAATGATCTATCGTGGAAAAATATACGCTTTAATACGTCCCGCACGATGGCAGATTTAAAATGCGACCGGGTTGGAGTTTTTCTCGGTGCGACATGATATAATTCATTTGACCGACGCGCGTTTTGCCGCAAGTGCAGTTTCGAACTTCGCGTAAAAGTGAAAGCGGTCTCGTCGCACCGCGTGCACGTCGTGTCCTTGATAAAAAAAATTTTAGATTAAAGATTTCTCTAGCCGGGGCATGTCACATCACTCAAGATTACGTTTAATGGGCCTCCATTAAATTAAGATAACTCGGGGACGCGCGTGGCCGCGTGCACCCGGCCGCGCGCGCGGTCTTGCACAATTTTGCAGTTTCTCCGCGAGAGCGGTGGCGCGCGTGCAAGCTAATCGAATCAAGCGCTCTCGCGAACTGGCTCATTTATTACGGAATCATTTCTCTATTTACTTTGTCGCCGGTGTACACCGTACACCGGTTCATCATTCATCATGGATCCATCTCGCGTCGCGCGAGAGGTGATTGGATCCGGCAAAATTAAAACGCGACGGATAGTTACGAAGCGGATTACGTTCTAATTCCACGTGTGCGTAAACAGATACGTATCTTTGCAATTATATAACTTACTAGATCATGCAGGATGCCCCAGAAATGCCGTTCCACTTTGCCACTGTGTAGCCTTTGATTAGCCATTAAATCATCTTTTCTCGCGTGTTTTTAATATACAACTGTATTTTGTTGAAATTTTTAAAATTTTAATACAACATGTCTATCTTTACATGTTGCATTAAAATTTTAAAAATTTCAACAAAATACAGTTGAGAGTTGTTCCTAAATGTTGAGAGTTTTTTTTGTCAAAAGCTCTACTCGGAGAGAATTTTTTTTTTAAATTTACACTGCAAATCATGTTAATTGTGGGACAATATAATATTTATAGGAAAATTTTACTGTGCACTACAATAAATTTGACAGTAGTAAAATACAGTAAAATTTATTGTAGTGCACAGTAAAATTTGCCTGAATACTATATTGTCCCACAATTAACATGATTTGCAGGGTA
>NW_012053709.1:0-424 GCF_000956235.1 Wasmannia auropunctata | reverse complement strand
TACTTTAATTACATATGCTTATATATTCATGTATCATTCATTTTTTACAAACAATGACACAACTCAAAAAACAAAATTTTTTTAACTTAAATGTAAATTTAAATGTTTTAATGTTTAAATCATTAAAATTTTGTAATATTAACTTTAAAATACAATTTTAATGTAATAACTGATTATAGAGGAATAAAAGGCTGTATCTACTTTTGAAGTATTTAACGTAACTTCAATAATATTTTAAGTAGTAATAAAAAATAACAAGACAAAAGAATTGTAAAAAAATTTACTTATACTTTTTATAATAATTTTTTGAATAAGACCGCTCGGTGAATAACACAACTAACTTCGAGAGCGTCTTTACGGTCACGGCTGGATCTTAGATGCCTAATAAATTCTATATGAATTTTTCTGAAATCCATGTACACTC
>NW_012053708.1:0-898 GCF_000956235.1 Wasmannia auropunctata | reverse complement strand
CATACGAATTCGATGTCGTGGAGAAATACGCGTAAGCCGAACAGGTAATCGCTTAAATCAAGGGGATTTAGACGATTGCAGGTAGTCCGCGACTCGACATACATAAATTCGAAATATCATGGTAAAGAATTATGAGCCGTTATCATGAATGTGCAAAGCCATTTAAAATGGAGCTAAAATAAGCTGATTTGGCATATTAGTAAATTTGGCGAACACGTGAACGAAGATTACGTTTATTTCGAAATATTCCAATTTATAATTTCATTAAATTTCAATAAATTCCATTCTTTTTAATTAACCCAGAAAATTTCTGTATTATATATTTTTTAAATTTTATATTATTTTAGTAGCATTTCTCTCTATATTGCATTTTACGTTAAGTATTATTCAAAATATTATAGTACAATGTATAATATTATATAGCTTCAATTATCGAAAATATTTTTAAACAGTTACAGAAACAAAACAATAGATTCACTTAGTTGTCTGCCTATAATCTGCAATTATTCGTAATAGTAAAGATTTGACAATTTCTAAAATTTAATTATATTAAATATATTAAATATATTAACGTAACGAGAAATGCCTATTTTTGAAATGGTTTTTATAAAATTTTAATAAACGACAGAAAAGAAAATGTATGTGCATAATATAATTTAAAATAAATAATTTAAATTGGAAGAAATTAATACCGTGCATTTTGACTTCATGTAAGAACTGTGTTTTAAGATCGACAAAAATTGCGGAGAGCAATTTGTGTGGGGTTGGATATTGTAACAATAAAAATTATTATACACACCAGCATCCATGTCGGCTCGCATTGGCATTATTCAATTATTATTTCTGATTTATTTATGGGAGTCTAATTACTTTTTCAATTTAAATAAATAAAAATATG
>NW_012053707.1:0-460 GCF_000956235.1 Wasmannia auropunctata | reverse complement strand
TCGATATCGGAACCCTCTCGCGGTGCTCCACCAATGCCAACGACCCGTAAACCCGATGGCACGATATTATTTTTGTACCCCTTATCCGTCCTCTCTCTCTCTCTCTCTCTCTCTCTCTCTGCCTCATTCCCCGATATTATTGATATCAGTTAGCATTCCGCGAAGCATTTCGGTAAGGAATATGCCCGTCGAAGCGTGGAGGAATGGTAAAAAGACGGGATTTCCGGAGACAGGATCTCGTGACAGAATCGAGGATCGCGTTAGATGCTACTCGTTACGTACACATCGAACGTACGTACAATTGGAATTCCGGAACATATCGAAATTTACGATTCCCCGAACGCATGAATGAAACGGAGATATTATTTCCATTTCTACCGAAAGTCGCGGCGTATATAAAAATAAATTAATAATATCGATATGTCTCATGGGAATTTAAAAAAAATGGAGAGCGATGTTA
>NW_012053706.1:0-851 GCF_000956235.1 Wasmannia auropunctata | reverse complement strand
TGTTATAAAGAATCTAAAATTAAAACAAAGGAACCTGACCCTTCTGAAAAGAAAAATAGGAATAGGCCGTGGTGGGACCAGGAATGTCAAGAAGCCGTGGATACCAGGAAAAAGCATTACGAAAAATTAAAAAGAATCCCATCTAGAGAAAATCTGGCAGCGTACAGAGAAGCCTCCTACTCAACGAGGAAAATCATTAATAAAAAAAGGAAAGTTAATTTCGAAAAATTTATAGAAAGAATTGACTTGCGCTCTGACCCCAAGAATTTCTGGGATACAATTAATAAACTTAAAAAATCAACTTTCTTTAACACGAGTAGCATGCCCTCCGAAAGTAGGTCCATATCTATTGGTAAATTCATTGATAGGTTTGTCCCCTCATGGACCCAAAATCAGTTAAAAAATCCATCCTACTCAGAGGTCAACCCGTCTTTCAATCCCATCTTCTCTTCCTTTGAATTGTACGAAATCATAAGCAATTTTAAGAAAGGTAGTAGCCCAGGCCTAGATCTTATAAGTAATGATTCCCTCAAGATTTTGCCTCCTCCGGCAATTAATAAGCTACTGGTAATTTTCAATCAGATAATGGAGGATGGCTCCTTTCCAGAATTATGGAATCAGTGTGACATTATTTTAATACCTAAACCCAGAAAGAACGATTTCAGACCAATTACACTGGCTTCCAGTGTTTTGAAGGTGCTTGAGAGATTGGTCAAGTCTAGAGTTGAAAGACTGATAGAGCTCGAATATTTGCTGCCCCCATCCCAATTTGGGTTTAGGAAGGGTAGATCGTGCGACGATTGTTTGGCCTTGCTGAACCTATATATTTACAAAGCTTTTTCCAACAGGAA
>NW_012053705.1:0-642 GCF_000956235.1 Wasmannia auropunctata | reverse complement strand
GGGCTTGTCGCTCTGCAGAGCGATTGAAGACTCTTCATTCCACTTTCTGAATGATGGTTCGGGCACAAGAATATCTGGAAACCCTAACTATGTAAGTGTACCCGATCTGACCCTTTCTAATCTGGGAACCTTGGTAACGGATTGGACGGTCCTGGAAGACTCGGTGGGCAGCGACCACGCGTTAATCGTCATCTCTTTGACTGGGAATAGGGGTTCCCCGTTTTCCTCTCCTTATAGCGAGAGGAGAAGGGGAAAGCTGTCCCTAACTGGTTTTGATAAGAATCATTTCATTAACCTTGTAACACAGGATATGTCATTACTCACGTTGCCTAGCACGGATGGGGCGACCTCATACCAGGAATGGTATAACATCGTCATCAACTGTTCCCTCCGAGCGGGGGCCAAGATCTTGGATGGCCTGGTCAGGAGCTTCGATGAACCGTCTAAATGTTATAAAGAATCTAAAATTAAAACAAAGGAACCTGACCCTTCTGAAAAGAAAAATAGGAATAGGCCGTGGTGGGACCAGGAATGTCAAGAAGCCGTGGATACCAGGAAAAAGCATTACGAAAAATTAAAAAGAATCCCATCTAGAGAAAATCTGGCAGCGTACAGAGAAGCCTCCTACTCAACGAGGAAAAT
>NW_012053704.1:0-337 GCF_000956235.1 Wasmannia auropunctata | reverse complement strand
TGTTCGTATTCAGACACTGCCTGCTTATGCCATTGCTTCAAACTTCGATCTTCTTAACTCAACGGCATGCGGAAAAGAATTACGAACCTTTCGAGATGCTGTCGATCAAAGGATTCTATGGAGTTTAAAGGGTATGTAAAATTCTTAATCATAATCATCGATAATATATTCCAGTCTAAAATCTGTCAAAACTAATCAAAAGAATATTACTTATCTTTAAAGCCTATACATTGTTCAATTGTTCAATTATTCACAATTTAATTTTTATTAAGTCTACCCTGCTTAAAAAAACCGATAGAAATAGATTAAAAAAAGTTTATATAATCCTATTGTGTTT
>NW_012053703.1:0-327 GCF_000956235.1 Wasmannia auropunctata | reverse complement strand
ATGCGTTGATATCACACTAACCGCCGAGTTGCACACCTTACATGTCGTACTCAAATTAAACGTATTACATATTGTTTCATGTCTCCCATAATGTTGCAATGGCAATCTGCGTTTACTTTGTGCATCTGCATAAACTTAATTGCATTATTTTGTGTCTCTGCACATACTCAAGAATTTAATGTTCGTATTCAGACACTGCCTGCTTATGCCATTGCTTCAAAATTTGATCTTCTTACCTCAACGGCATGCGGAAAAGAATTACGGACCTTTCGAGATGCTGTCGATCAAAGGATTCTATGGAGTTTAAAGGGTATGTAAAATTCTTAA
>NW_012053702.1:0-1212 GCF_000956235.1 Wasmannia auropunctata | reverse complement strand
TACGGGACAGACATGAACGACTGCTTCACTGTCCCCCAGAGCAATTGCTGCGCGACGTCCAACAGCGATTTTGGCCGATCGGTGGAAGGCGAGAAACTCGTAAAATCATCAGGAAATGCATCAAGTGCTATCACTTTAATCCAATTCCGGCGGAGGTCAAGATGGGTGATCTTCCCGTGGAAAGAGTTCGTAGTTGTAATCGTTCATTTACCACAACGGATTTGGACTACACGGATCCAATCCAAGTTCGGGAAAGCCGACGACGAGGAAGGATCCACATAAGTAAAAGATACATCGCAATATTTGTATGCACTAGTACTAAAACAGTGCATTTAGAGATCGTAACCGATCTTACAATCGACTCATTCCTAACAGCTTTGCGCCGATTTATCGCTCGAAGAGGATTATATGCTCAAATATTCTCTGACAACGGAACGAATTTCGTTGGCGCTGCTAGACATCGCAAGGAATTGTACGAGTTCATGAACAAGGAACAAGAAATGATTAAATCGGAATTGACGGATCAACGCATAGAGTGGCACTTCATTCCGCCCCGGGCGCCTAACTTTGGTGGGCTATGGGAGGCGGCGGTGAAGAGCACAAAAAGACATTTGTTCACCGTAACAGAAGGACGTATCCATACATACGAAGAGTACAGTACGATTCTCTCCCAAATAGAAGCTGTGCAATGTTGATTTTGTTTTTCTCCATTTCCGCAATTTTATGCCAATAATCGCTAATTAAGATTGGAATCCATGTTCAAGAGATTTCATAAACGGAAAACGAGATCTTCAAATATATACTTTACAGCTTAATAAAGATTTAAAAAATAAAAAATTTAGTTTAGTTTCTTTTAAGGACTAATTATTATACATGTGATAAAAGCAGGATTGGGTAAGTTGATATTTTTTAAACTAAATACAATACCTATAAGTAATATATGCAATAATAATAATAATAATAATTAATACAAATATTTGTATATATATAATATATTTATTTATTTACTTTTAAATAACATACACTTGAAGTTAATATAATTAACTTAAATAAAATTAATTAAGTTAAGTTAAAAGTTATTAACTATTTAATTTTATTATTTAACTTTTAACTTCTTAACTATATAATTAACTACCTAACCCTGAATAAAAGTAATAAATAATCTTCTCTACCTGCACGATTTTCAGTAGGCAACGAAAATTATAATAGATA
>NW_012053701.1:0-4698 GCF_000956235.1 Wasmannia auropunctata | reverse complement strand
GCCGCTACCTCGAAGTTAGTCCCGCGCTTTAAAATATTCGTTACTTATGAAATCTTGCGAAACATCTAGCGAAAACATCTGCGAAACACACGATTAGAATGATGACACGGTAGGATCAGACTGTTCGCCACACAAAAAGAGGTCACGATTAACTTAAAAAACAATGTTGACGCAAACACGTGGAAAACAGCAAAGCGGAAGAGACGAGAGAGGTTTAGCGACCGCGCGATGGACAAAAGGAAAGGATTTGGTCGAAACACTCCGACGCGATCAGACGTGCTGATTCTATACTGTACATTCGAATAAAGTGAATTTAGTCTCAATACTCCTCAAAACTGAAATACTTATTATTCGGACATCATCCTAGCACAAGACTAACGAATAGAATAACTCTGATCTCGCGCTACATAGCCACACGCACAGGCAATAGACTAAAGTGGTGACGCCGACGTGAACCTTTTTTTTCGTAAATCGAGCGCCAGATAGAGAAGTTTTTTTCTTTTTCTCTCGCATTAAATTTTGACCGAACGCCGTGACGATTTATAATCCTCGTCGGAGTGAAATTAGTGCGTGGACAATATAAACTAAAAATTATGTTAACGACTCGTGATTTAAATCCGTCGAGCCAACCTTCGCCAGAGCGGGAGCGACCGCCGCAACAAAGGCCGCTGGTGACATTGGACCAGCCATCGACATCGGCGCAGCAACCGGGTGTCCAGGCGCCGGGATGTTTTTTGACAGGCCCCGAGGTGAGCCGCGTAGGAATGCGAATGCCGGAGTTCACTCCCGCGGATCCTGAACTCTGGTTCAGTATAGTAGACCGAAGTTTTCAGGCCGCCGGAATAACGATCGACGCAACGAAATTTGGCTATGCGCTGACGGCAATCGGGCCGCGTTACAGCACCGAAGTACGCGATATAATTATGAACCCGCCGAATGAAAGAGCGTACGAAACCTTAAAAACGGAGCTAATTAAACGCCTTAGCTTATCGCAAGAACATAAAACGCGTAGATTGCTAGAACATGAGGAAATCGGCGACAGAAAGCCGTCGCAATTTCTGCGGCATTTACGCACCCTCGCCGGAAGCGTCGTCGGCGACCAGGTTCTAAGAACTATCTGGCTGAGTCGGCTACCGACGTATATCCAACCGCATCTTGTGACGCGCCACGCGGATACGAACGATCAGTTAGCGGATATTGCGGACGCGATCGTAGAGGCCACACGGGCGCCGACTTTTCAAGTCGCAGAGACTGCGCGGACTCCCGTGATACAGAACGCAAATGACACCAGTGCAATCGAGGCAAGAATGGAGGTAAAATTCGCGCAGTTACAGTTGGCGCTACAACAGGAAATGACGGAGAAGTTATCGGCGCTCCAAAGATCGATCGAAGCTATCGGAGAAGGCCGATCCCGTCGGGAGAATCGGGGCCGCGAAGGAGCGTTCCGAACTCGTTCGCGCTCGCGGTCGCGTTCTCGAAGCCGCGGACACGTATCGAACGGACTCTGTTGGTTCCATTGGCGTTTCGGGCCGGATGCTCGACGATGTGAGCCGCCTTGCTCGGCACAGCAACAGGGAAACGCAGGGGCCAGTCGCTAATGGCGGCGAGCGATTCGGGCCATTTGACGCGTCGCCTTTTTATTATGGACATTGCGACGAAAGTTTTCTTTTTAATTGACACGGGCGCGGATCTCTGCGTGTACCCACGGAGTTTGGTCCGGGGACCACGTCAGAGATCGACCTATGAACTCTCTGCAGCTAACGGCACTGTGATTAACACGTACGGAACGGAAACGCTGACATTGAATTTTGGACTGCGACGAGAGTTTACGTGGCGTTTCGTTATAGCGGACGTTTCAAAGCCGATTATCGGGGCCGATTTTCTTGCCCATTACGGTCTTCTCGTGGATTTGCGGGGCTCGCGACTCGTGGACGGAGTGACTAGTTTGACGGTTCCCGGTCGGTGCATGCGGTGCGGCGTGCCGTGCGTGAAAACAGTTACGGGAACAACTCTATATCACGATCTATTAGCACGGTATCCGGAGATCACGAGGCCCGAAGGACGACCGTCCGAGGTAACAAAGCACAGGACGCGACATTACATTGAGACAACGCCGGGACCACCCGTGGTGTGCAAACCACGGAGGCTTGCCCCGGATCGCTTAGCGGCCGCGAGAAGCGAATTTCGTAAAATGGTGGAAGTCGGGATCGCCCAGCCGTCAAAGAGCTGTTGGTCGGCTCCCTTGCATCTGGTGCAGAAGAGAGGCGAGGGATGGCGACCCTGTGGAGACTATAGGGCATTGAACGCGCGAACAATTCCCGACCGTTATCCGGTTCGACATATAGAGGATTTCGCACAGGCTCTACAGGGTAAGAAAATATTTACAACACTTGACCTCGTGCGCGCATATCACCAAATTCCGGTGGCCGAAAAAGACGTGCCGAAGACAGCAATTACCACGCCGTTCGGCATGTACGAGTTCAAGTACATGTCGTTCGGTTTAAGGAATGCGGCGCAGACCTTCCAGAGGTTCATGGATGAGGTGTTGGGCGATCTCGAATTCTGTTACGTGTATATTGACGACATTCTCGTTGCGTCAGAATCGGCCGACGAACACGTCGAACATTTGCGGGTGCTATTTAAAAGACTGAGCGAATACGGCGTTGTGATAAATCCCGCGAAGTGCGTTTTCGGGCAACCGGAGATAAAATTTCTCGGATACCTCGTGTCCACGGAGGGAACGCGTCCGTTGGCCTCGCGAATCGAGGCAGTGCGGGACTACCAAAAGCCGAAAACAGCAAAAGAGTTGAGAAGATATCTCGGCATGATCAATTTTTATAGACGTTTTTTGCCGAAGGCCGCCGAGATATTGGCGCCACTTAACGAGCTCCTGTGTGGAAACAGTAAGGGAAGGACGCCTTTGAATTGGACGTCACAGGCCGAACAAGCGTTTGAAGCGTCCAAGGAAAGCTTAGTGCAGGCCTGCTCTACTTGGCGTCACCCAAAAATCAACGGCAGAACTCGCTTTGTTTACCGACGCGTCCGAACATAGTATCGGAGCGGCGTTACAACAACGAGGCGAAAACGGGTGGGAACCCTTAGCATTCTTCTCGAAGAAACTAAGCCCAGCCGAAACCAAATATAGTGCGTTCGATAGAGAGCTCCTTGCCATTTATCTATCTGTTAAACATTTCCAGCACATGGTGGAGGCGCGAGCATTTGCAATCTACACAGATCATAAGCCGTTGGTGTTCGCGTTCCGGCAGAAGCCGGAGAGGAGTTCGCCGCGTCAATTCCGTCACTTGGACTTCATAGCGCAGTTCACAACGGACATTCGGCACGTGTCGGGCGAGGACAACGTCGTGGCCGATGCGTTATCAAGAATCGAGGAATTGAGGTCACCACTGGACTACGCTGCGTTGGCGGAGTCACAGAGGGACGACAAAGAACTCGCAGAATATTTGTGTCAGGAGACAGGACTTAGACTAGAAAAAATGACGATTCCCGGAACGGGTGAACAGATATACTGTGACGTAACGACGAAGATACCGAGGCCTTTCCTGACGAGGCCTTATCGGCGGGCTGCTTTTGACCTGGTACATGGTTTGGCTCACCCCGGAGTTAAGGCGTCGGCCAAGCTCGTAGCACAGCGCTACGTTTGGCCGTCCCTGAGAACGGATTGCCGCAACTGGGCGCGCGCTTGCCTGCCCTGCCAGAGGTCCAAAATATCACGTCACGTTTCCGCACCGCTAGGAGAATTTACCACACCATCGAGGAGATTCGAGCATATCCACCTGGATATAATTGTAATGCCAATTTCGGAAGGCATGCGTTATTGCTTGACGTGCGTAGACCGCTTTACGCGGTGGCCGGAGGCGTTTCCAATGCAGAATCAAGAGGCGGAGACAGTGGCGAGGACTTTTTATGAGGGATGGATTTGCAGGTTCGGAGCCCCCCTCAAAGTCACGACGGACAGAGGACGTCAGTTCGAGTCGCAACTTTTCCGCCGATTAAATGAAATTTGTGGGACACTCCATCTTAAAACAACAGCATACCACCCACAGGCAAATGGCATGGTGGAACGGTTCCACCGCCATTTGAAAGCGGCCATCAAATGCCAAGGAAACGACCGATGGACTGGGGTGCTACCCACGGTTCTGCTCGGAGTTCGGGCAGCCTGGAGAGATGACCTGCAGACGACAGCGGCCGAACTGGTATACGGAGAAGCGTTGCGTCTTCCGGGACAGTTTTTGACCCGACGGACAACAGACGAGGCGAGCGACGCCGTTGACTTTGCGAGCGAGCTGCGCAAGCATTTTGATGAGCTGCGCCCGATCCAAGGTACGCGACATGGAGAACGACGGACATTCGTGCACAAAGACCTGGCAAAGGCGGAACAAGTATTTGTCCGGCGCGACGCGCCGAAGGCGTTGTTGCAAGCACCGTACGAAGGGCCGTATCAAGTGATAAGTCGAGACGATAAGAAATTTATCGTGAATATACATGGCAAACACCTAACGATTTCCATTGATCGCGTTAAACCGGCATACATGCTTGCAGATGACCGAGAGAACACGTCGGACTTTGTTAACAGGTCGCTTACGCATGGCAATGGCACGAGAGGAGACGATACGGGGCATACGGAAGATCCGGGGCCCCTCCCTCAACAACCAAGAGACCAAGTAACAAGAGCCGGAA
>NW_012053700.1:0-688 GCF_000956235.1 Wasmannia auropunctata | reverse complement strand
TTTATACGTCACATTGTATATTTATATCTATATTATTTATTACTTTTATATCGTCGACGCAGCATAAGTCTAAACAAACCGCGTTTCGAATTCAATAACCTCGAATAATTTTATATATTTATTTTATGCAATTGACACGTCGCTAGACTAAAAAAAAAAAAAAAGTTAATAGTAACAAGAGATATGCTAGTTCATGTAAAGCACAGCAATGTATTTGTAATAATTTCGTAATCTTGCATTACTGGCAGGGGGGTACTGTGGCGATTGCATCGCCGCTACCTCGAAGTTAGCCCGCGCTTTAAAATATTCGTTACTTATGAAATCTGCGAAACATCTGCGAAACATCTGCGAAACACACGATTAGATGATGACACGGTAGGATCAGCTGTTCGCCACACAAAAAGAGGTCACGATAACTTAAAAAACATGTTGACGCAAACACGTGGAAAACAGCAAAGCGGAAGAGACGAGAGAGGTTTAGCGACCGCGCGATGGACAAAAGGAAAGGATTTGGTCGAAACACTCCGACGCGGTCAGACGTGCTGATTCTATACTGTACATTCGAATAAAGTGAATTTAGTCTCAATACTCCTCAAAACTGAAATACTTATTATTCGGACATCATCCTAGCACAAGACTAACGAATAGAATAACTCTGATCTCGCGCTACATAGCCACACGCACAAGC
>NW_012053699.1:0-634 GCF_000956235.1 Wasmannia auropunctata | reverse complement strand
ACCNCTTTGAAAAAACCACCCCTAATCCTAAGCTGTGGTACGCGGCGAGGGGATGCATGGCAGGGGGAAAGACCTGTCGCGAGCGACCGACTTCGGGGCACCAGGCGCACCCCGTCGTATCGTAGCCCTCCCCCCGGGAAGGGCGTCAACCGGGGGGTAGTAATTTCCGTCCCTACTCGTGGGAACAAATATGGAATTTTTAAACACAACAAACAAAACAGACGAGACTCCCTTGGAGAAGAAAGGAACAAAAGCCAACACCCGCTGGTGGCTACGGCGTGACGGAGCTAGAAACGAGGTCTGGCCTACCTAAGACCGTTTTTGCCAGACCATGTTCGGCCGAATGTCGTAGCCGGACGAATCGAGGCGGCAGGAGCAGTAGACGCAGCAGCAGCAGCGAAAGGGCGGATACAATTTTGGAACCGCTGCTCATTGTGCCCGATTCAGTAACAGCCGAACATATAGAAAAAACGATCGACATTGATTCCATTGTTACCGTATGTCGAACGCTAGAACCGTTCAGATGCCAATTCGCGACTAAGATTTTTACGCGACCCGCAAAGATTGGCCAATGTAAAAACGTTAAAATCACACAATACATAAAACACCGACACAAATTCGAGGCCACGAGGGA
>NW_012053698.1:0-578 GCF_000956235.1 Wasmannia auropunctata | reverse complement strand
GATCAAGATTCCGTTCCTGTGTGTGTCTACAATAACCGTAGTCGTCGTTGCGGTCATCTTTGACGAATTATAATTTCTTTTCTCGTTGCGAAGGGGGCTTCGCCCCCTTAGACCCCCACCAGAGGGCTTCGCCCCCTGGACCCCTGACCGGGGACTTCACCTCCTGGACCCCTGCGCCCGTTGGCAGATCCCCCGCAGTGTGTAATCCTCTCGACGTTTTTCCTCGGATACCTGAAATGGAATATGACGTTGTTGCAAATTCTACTACGAACAATCGTTACTTACCGTTGCGCGAGACTGCCTGTTGAGCGCGGGAGATCGACGTCCGTCCTCTGTGCAATTGCCTGCGTGGGATACCTGAAACGAAATATGACTGTTTGAATTATTACGATGTATCGTAATACTTACCATCGCGCGAGTTGCTCTCGGTAATTGAGCGCGGGCGATCGACGTCATCCGGGGATGACTGTCGTCACGTTGGTCGACATCCTCGTGCCGTTTGATCGCTCGGTTCCATTTGCTGACCATTCGTATCTAGTTTCGTTATTCCGCGGATATGTACACTGAGTTACATTTTT
>NW_012053697.1:0-362 GCF_000956235.1 Wasmannia auropunctata | reverse complement strand
TCTTGACAAAAAAAATGAAATTATTGGTATAAAAAACGCAACAATCTTTCAAAATGAAATTTATATATTTGGTTCGTGTTTGAAAAAAGTACATAATTTTTTTGAAACACCAATTGCATCTTCTTATTTAAATATATTTTCTGCAAACCGCAAGGAATATTGGTGCCAAATCTAATTGAGAACGACGCGAAACGTTTGTGTAAGCGATTACTGAGCGTGGCGGCGCTTTGTCTGTATAAGAAATAATTATTTTTATACTTGAAATTTGGAATCGTAACATTTCTGCACCTCGTGCAGCGAAAATAATTATTTCTCGCGCGAACTAAGGGCAGCCACATAGTGATACAAACGCGCATTCGATA
>NW_012053696.1:0-331 GCF_000956235.1 Wasmannia auropunctata | reverse complement strand
TTATCTAAGAACGAATGCGTAGACGAAGACGGAGCAAACGTGTTCTGGACTTCGTTACCAGTGGAAACGTGTAACTTCCATTTATATAATGTTCTATATCAAGGGCAAGCCTACAAGATTTATGACTCTGACAATCTATATCCTATCGTTTACTCTCTAACTACTAAAGATGTTACTTTTGCATTATCAAAGAAAACTGAATATAACGTTTGTGGCTATACCTTGATACAGACAGAACATCCGAAACTTTTAATTGTAGAAACCAGCCCAGATAATCCTTTTGCTAAACCTGGTACTATCTCTGTTAATAATTTAGACATTTTTACTTATA
>NW_012053695.1:0-400 GCF_000956235.1 Wasmannia auropunctata | reverse complement strand
TAAACAGGTCTCACAATTACTAAATCATAATGTAATTAAAGCATCTGCTTCTCCATATAACTCACCTATTTGGATCGTACCCAAGAAGGCAGACTCTCTGGGTAACAAAAGATGGAGAATGGTCATCGACTATCGCAGCCTCAACGAGAAGACTATCGGAGACGCATATCCACTGCCTAACATCTCTGACATTTTAGATCAGCTTGGATCTGCCAAATACTTTTCAGTACTAGATCTTGCCAGCGGCTTCCACCAAATTCCCATGGATCCCGCTCATGCTCACAAAACAGCCTTTTCAACGCCTCACGGACACTACGAGTTCACCCGTATGCCTTTTGGACTCAAAAATGCACCTGCAACATTTCAACGATTAATGGACCAAGTATTAACTGGCCTGCAA
>NW_012053694.1:0-322 GCF_000956235.1 Wasmannia auropunctata | reverse complement strand
CCTCGCTCTAGTAGAACACCACCAGGATCGATTTCATCTTCCAGACGATTTCCTGGAACAAACTTCCGTTACTACTCACAAAATTATAACCACCGACGACATACCCATAAATACAAAACAATATCGATTCCCGCCGATTCATAAGACCGAAATAAATAAACAGGTCTCACAATTACTAAATCATAATGTAATTAAAGCATCTGCTTCTCCATATAACTCACCTATTTGGATCGTACCCAAGAAGGCAGACTCTCTGGGTAACAAAAGATGGAGAATGGTCATCGACTATCGCAGCCTCAACGAGAAGACTATCGGAGACGCA
>NW_012053693.1:0-605 GCF_000956235.1 Wasmannia auropunctata | reverse complement strand
TTCTACTTGTCAACTTTTCCGCGAAGATTTTGCGAACTACTTAACCTATTCCGAGGCAACTCCTCATTTAGACGAAGCAGCTTCTGTCGTCTGCATTTCCCAGGACTATTTCGACCTCTAGAAGTCACTTCCCCTAGCGAACAATTCCCTAACTCCCAACTTCCAGAGTCAAATATTCCTAAATCTATTTGTCCGCGTTCTGACACTTTTGTCCAACAACCCCGCCCACCGCAGGACGCGACATAAAACTGGTGACAGCGGTGGGATACCCAAAATTCAGTTGGTAGCACTTCTACCACTATCTACGAATAAAGATAATCCTCGCATTAACTCTAACAAACGCATGCTAAGCTTCCGCTACTCATATACTGCAACAGCGATAATATTAATAATCGTGCACTTACTCGCTATTCGCTTTAATCTTTATAATTGCAGCTTAATTTTAAGTTATCATACTACTTCATCATTTATTTGCCTACTTCGAGATAAGATTCTATTTCGTAACGTATAAAAAAGGGAGTATATCCAAGTAATTCATTATTAACATAACATATAATATTACATACACATACACATATATCTGTACGAATTCATATACACACCAT
>NW_012053692.1:0-374 GCF_000956235.1 Wasmannia auropunctata | reverse complement strand
GTAAATAATCGAACCTCTTACCTCTCTCTCCAGCATGGACCCCCACAGCGTTCCCCCTCCTGTTGAGCCTCCAGAAAACGACTCTGTTCAACGACCCCCGCCGATGCCCCTTGACCTTTGGCTCCGCACTGCAACATGTTGCAAAGCTCTTTTCTATCGATATAAATCCGGCACTGGCGAACTTTTCTGTACGGGTTGTGTTTCAATACAGGATCAAGTAGAAGAGACATTTGAATTAGTAAATCGCCATTACTTACGATTCGGTTATTTAGACTCTGAAGGATTCGAACATTGCTACTCTTGCCGACAAATGATTACTAAATTGCGCACGGTGCGTCACTGTTCTACTTGTCAACTTTTCCGCGAAGATTTTG
>NW_012053691.1:0-416 GCF_000956235.1 Wasmannia auropunctata | reverse complement strand
TCTTCACTACCTGCCGGAGCGACTCCCCGCTGAGGTAACGCCCGTGATTTTCCGCTCGGCCACAGGCGTTGCTGTCATCTGTAACATAAGGAAATAATTAACATTTCTATACCACTTCTCTTCGCATGCTATGTTGCACGTGCTATTAATCATGCCTATCTCTAAAGAAATATGTGTTAAACAAGCTTATTCTTTTCAACCAACAGATACCTCAAGTATCTCCCGCTTATATTATGTCAACCCTGCTGAATAACCCCCTTGATCGTTGGCCCCGTTGGCCTCCAATAATTAAGAGTGCCCTTCGGTTGACTCACTCCTGGTTACAGTCGGCCAGTTGCTGCATTTCCTTCTACGCTAGGAATAGAGAAACGGGCACCATTCTCTGTGACTGGTGCGCTGAAGCCCTTCCACCTCGG
>NW_012053690.1:0-1266 GCF_000956235.1 Wasmannia auropunctata | reverse complement strand
TACTTCAGTGGTTGAAGTACAACGTTTCCTCGGTTTAACCAATTATTTTAGGAAATTCATACAAGATTACGCTAAGATAGCTAGACCGTTACAAAATCTGTTACGGAAATCGGTTAAATTTGTTTTCGACGAGAGCTGCCGCATTGCATTCAACACCCTCAAAGAAAGACTTATCGCGGCTCCAGTGTTGCGGCTGTATAACCCTAAGGCCGAGACTGAATTACATACGGATACCAGTGCTCACGCATTAGCCGGTATCTTGCTCCAAAAATATGAAAGTGGAAATTGGGCTCCGGTAGCATACTTTAGCCAGTCCACTAACCATGCGGAAGCGAAGTATCACAGCTTCGAGCTGGAGATGCTCGCTGTAGTTAGATCCATGAAACGTTTCCACATGTATTTGTATGGTCTGGACTTCACGGTCGTGACAGACTGCCATGCACTCGTGTATGCGGTCAATAAAAAATCCATTTAAACCCACGTATTGCAAGCTGGACTCTCCGGCTGCAGAATTACAAGTTTAAAGTTAAACATCGCGCGGGTTGCCGCATGATGCATGTGGATGCTCTCAGTCGTATTGTTAGATATGTATGCCTCTAGAAACAGAATTGGAATACAAACAATTGTCAGATCCAAGACTTAAAGCTTTAGCTGAAGAACTTGAGTTTTCAACTCATGAGAAATTTGATTTGATTGATAGTCTCGTTTTCAGAAAGTGTACGGATAAGCCTCGCTTTGCGGTGCCTGAGTCCATGGTAAACAATATCCTTCGAGTGTACCATGACGAAATGGCGCATTGCGGTATAGAAAAAACAATCCAGGGTATCGGGACGAACTATTGGTTTCCGTCCATGAGAAAAAGGGTTCGGTCTTACATTGACGATTGTCTTACTTGTCTTATGTCCAATACAGCTAGTAATACTCGCGAAGGTGAGATGCAAATCGTGGATAACCCAACGACTCCCTTTCAAATTGTACACTGCGATCATTTTGGTCCACTTTCGGAAACCCCGGAAGGTTTCAAACACATACTTGTACTGGTGGACGCGTACACGAGATTCACTTGGCTATTTCCAGCCAAGTCAACCAGTGCCAAAGAAACGATCAAACATTTAACAAATGTATTCAATGTTTTTGGTTTTCCAGTCACGTTAGTATCTGATAGAGGAACTGCTTTCACAGCCGATGAATTTTCTAAATTTCTGGCCGCCAGAAATACTTATCATCGTTTAATCGCTGTCGCAGCCCCGTGGAGCAACGGGTTAG
>NW_012053689.1:0-656 GCF_000956235.1 Wasmannia auropunctata | reverse complement strand
AGAACACACAAAGTATTTTTCATTTGCTACACCCGACGGGCAATTTGAGTATAAGCGCCTTCCTTTTGGTTTTTGTGAATCGCCAGCCGAGTTTCAAAAGCGTCTGGTTCATATTCTCCAACCTCTTATAAGGAAAGATCGGGTAATAGTTTCTGATACCTTCAGTAACAGTTGAAGAAAATCTACAGACTCTGAGGGAGGTCTTACTTTTGCTTAGACGCCATTCATTCCAACTTAATTATAATAAATGTCATTTTTTGAAAACGACCATTGAGTATCTTGGATATGTAATTTCGCCTTCAGGCATTACATTAAGTTCTAGGCATACGGAAGCGGTTCGAAACTTTCCGGAACCTACTTCAGTGGTTGAAGTACAACGTTTCCTCGGTTTAACCAATTATTTTAGGAAATTCATACGAGATTACGCTAATATAGCTAGACCGTTACAAAATCTGTTACGGAAATCGGTTAAATTTGATTTCGACGAGAGCTGCCGCATTGCATTCAACACCCTCAAAGAAAAACTTATCGCGGCACCAGTGTTGCGGCTGTATAACCCTAAGGCCGAGACTGAATTACATACGGATACCAGTGCTCACGCATTGGCCGGTATCTTGCTCCAAAAATATGAAAGTGGAAATTGGGCTCCGGTAGCA
>NW_012053688.1:0-393 GCF_000956235.1 Wasmannia auropunctata | reverse complement strand
CAGATCAGAGCAATTACAGATGATCTCTTAGAGAGAGATATAATTCAATATAGCACTTCACCGTATTGCGCTCGTGTGGTGCCAGTGCGTAAAAGGAAATGCACTTTGCGTTTGTGCGTCGATCTGCGTCCGTTGAATGAAAGGGTAAATAAGCAAAAGTATCCCTTCCCTCTAATTGAGGATTGTCTCTCACGCCTCAGTCAAAAAAAGGTTTTTTCATTGTTGGATCTTAAGGATAGTTTCCACCATATTCGGGTACATCCAGAACACACAAAGTATTTTTCATTTGCTACACCCGACGGGCAATTTGAGTATAAGCGCCTTCCTTTTGGTTTTTGTGAATCGCCAGCCGAGTTTCAAAAGCGTCTGGTTCATATTCTCCAACCTCTTATA
>NW_012053687.1:0-1103 GCF_000956235.1 Wasmannia auropunctata | reverse complement strand
ATTAACCATACCGGAATAAGAAGCACCGCCACAGCTTTACCGGCGGATAACATAGACTCGTTTCTCAGACGTATGCATGACGTCACTGCTTCTTATAATGTTTCTGCTTCGCCTAACGAGCCGGGCACGAAAACAGCAGTTTCTGCTAACAAGCCAGAGAGAGACGAAGCTAAGTCTACCATGAAGGATGCCGCAGTCAGTTCCAGTCAAGACGGGAAGCCGATCAAGGATATTTTCTGCATTTATTGTAAGAAGAAAGGCCATAGCCGGGATGATTGTTTCAAGTTGAAGAGGAAAGAGCAGAGCCGATTGCCAGTGACTCCCTCTCAACCGTCTACAATGGCTGCAGCCGAGGATACTACTAGCGCCATCCTTTCAGCGGAATCAGTTGCGTGTGCGGCCATGAGGCGGGATAACAGTCTTGAGATAAGTGACACCCGCGTACAGGTTTCATTTCTTAATAATATACCGTGTGATCTTGTTGCGTTATTGGATACCGGTAGTCCAAGCTCTTTTTTGCGATCTTCTGTGCTTGAGAAATTCTTTGATCGAACGTCGCTCGATAAAACAAATCGGTTATATGTTGGTTTAAATGATTTATCGGTTCCGTTGCTTGGTTCTGTCGCATCGACTATTTGTTTAAAATCAATGCCTAATTTTGTCGGTAACATTAAGTTGCAAGTTTTACGTAATGATTCGTTTCCTGTCGATATTGTCTTGGGCCGGGATTTCTTAAAAAATAATAGAATTTCGGTTATCTATCGTCCGACAGTAGAATCAGAAAATAATTTGGAGTTAATTCGCCAAGTCGCGTTAGCTGACATCTTGGATGAATCGGCAGAGAATCAGTCGTCACATTTTTCGAAAGTAGAAATTGATTTCGATGCAGATACCAAAGCACAATTAATAACGGTAATTTCGGAAACGGAAAATGCTCCGATGGTTCCTGTCGAGGACGACTATTCGGTCAAGGTCTCGCTCAAAGATCATTCAACATATGCGTATGCGCCGAGACGATTTGCATGGGCTGAGCGCGAACAGATCAGAGCAATTACAGATGATCTTTTAGAGAGAGATATAATTCAATATAGCACTTCACCGTA
>NW_012053686.1:0-528 GCF_000956235.1 Wasmannia auropunctata | reverse complement strand
AGTGGATCGGAGGAAGATAACGTGGAGTTATGATTACAGAAGTGGAACGTGTTTCACGCATCCATGGTGCGTCTCCAGACGTCGTGTTATTGGCGGCAACGGGCAAGCTAGTGAAAACTGCTCGTCGTTGGTTCGACCTGAACACAGGTACTGTGAATGATACGTGGCCTTCTTTCAAGCAAGCCATTTTGAGCCGTTTTCAAAGAGATACTCTACTTCACGTTACGATCAAGAAGACGGAAGCTCGTAGATGGAACTTCGCCAGGGAATCCTTTTAAGATTACGCTATGGATAAACTAGCATTGATGCAAACTTTGAATTTGCCGGATCGTGACGCGATACATTTATTGGTCAATGGGATTAACCATACCGGAATAAGAAGCACCGCCACAGCTTTACCGGCGGATAACATAGACTCGTTTCTCAGACGTATGCATGACGTCACTGCTTCTTATAATGTTTCTGCTTCGCCTTAACGAGCCGGGCACGAAAACAGCAGTTTCTGCTAACAAGCCAGAGAGAGACGAA